>NC_061108.1:38647831-38709236 GCF_015104395.2 Macrobrachium nipponense
GTATGACACTACTGTTAGAGAGAATGAGATATTTTAGTAGGCAACAATTATTTATAGTAAATTTTGTTAACACACTTTTTTCTCTTTTTTTTAATGTTCAGAGCTATACGAGTGATAAACAAAATTGTCCATGAACCAACCTAAACTTTTTTGACCAATATATCTACAAGATATGTTTATTTACACATAAAAAGTGTATAACCCCTTCCACCTAACCAAACCAAGTTATACAGACATTTTTACAATTTGTCAATCACAATGCCATACAAGCAATGAACAAAATTGCCCATGAACCATTCTAAAAAAATTTTTAGCAAGATATATTTCTTTACACTTACAGCAGTCCTTCGACCTAACCAAACCTAGAGTCATACAGACATTTTTACAAGGTTTCAGAATACCATACAAGCGATGAACAAAATTGTCAGTAAACCCATTATTGCATCAGGATATGTTTATTTAGATGTAAAACAGTTGAAAGCTGTGTTAATAATTCAAACTTGATCATTCCTCAAAATTTGGCAGTCAGCACAACCTCTTTGCCCTCTTAAAGAAAGTCGAGTAAAATATTGATGGGTTTTTTTCATGTGTGGGAAAATTTTTACTACGGTACTCAATACAGTTACGTAATGAAATTAACCTACAATACATTGTTAGATTTACACTTAGGTGGAACTTTTTTAAAGTCTGTCTATCGTGAGATTTCAGGTGTAATTTTTCTTAAGGAATTGATATTTTATGAGCATATACTAAATGTTGCTTCCTGTTGCTCAAAAATTGGTATTGTGTAAAAGATTTTTAGTATTGCATGTTAAGGCTATTATATTTAAGTGTTTCAACTTTTTTTCCCTTGGTTAGAGTACTATTTTCCAGTGTGGCTTACGGGCGCTGACTTTCTCCCAACTTGTAGATAGAGTTATGGTATCAGCTAGAAGAGTACCATTATCAGCACATGCAATCAGTTTTTCTTCCATAGCCTTGCAGATGTCACTAGTACAGATGATAATTAGCAAAGGACCAATAAAGCTACCTTGAGGAATACTGACATGGCATTGCAAAAGCTGCTAAGCTGCTATATTGGCTATCAACACAGACCCTATGATTCTGCCTATTAAAAATTCAATTAAAATACTGATAAAAGATCACCCAGTTCTCAATAATTTCAGTTTGTAGATAAGTACTTCATGACTCACATGGTCAAAGGCTGCACTAAAATCTAAAATGTCTATCCATGCTTCTGCACCCTCATCAAGAGCACTCTGCAAGTTGGTAGAATGTGGCCAAGAAACTCAAAATGTATTGCTATTTGTAGGTTGTTATTTTCAATAAACCTACAATTACGCTTAATGAGCAGCTTCTCAAAGACCTTAAGTAAAACAGGTTCGTAGTAGCAATCAGCCTATATTCTGATGGGCATGGCAACTGACTTAGTTCCGTAAGTAATGCAGCAATGTTTCCTTTCCTTCAAACCAAAGGAAAACTTGCCAGGCAAGCTAAAAGTATGAAATTTTTTAGATATGAAAGTCATTTAGCACAACTTAGAGTCTGGAAAGCATGACTGAGGCAATGCCAAGAACTCACCTTGTTGTTTGCTTACAAAGACTTTAGCCGAAAGTCATGCCTTTTGTTTAGGGTAGTAGACAACAGTTCCATCAGCGTCTACAAGGGGAACCGTGCTGGAATCAACCCTAAAGAGTGATGACCACTACTTATGGTCATCACCACTGGAAAGCAAGAACCCCTTTGCACCCTTATTATTAGCTTCCTCAACTCTTGAAGGTACCTGAGCCTGACCACTAAACTCGGTGAAATTACTCCACAAAAAGTCCCCATCGACTTGTGACCACCTTAATGTGGTGGGGGGAGCTCTTGAACCCCTGGAATTTGTTGCAGAGTTTGAGCCCAAGAGGCCTATATATTATTATTTATTAATTTTGGTTTGGTTCACTTTCGGTAAAATTTGTCGGACCTGATGAATAGGAAAAGTTACCATAGCTGGGACTGGAGTTTATATCTGAAGCTTAATACATAGTAGGAACTGTGTTAGGACTTTAGGGATATCTAACTGATACCTCAAGGGTGCAAGTATTCTGCAGAGCTGGGCCATGGATTCCAGGTATGGTCTGGTTCTGGGGATAGAATATAATATTACTATTACAAAATACAGTAATGGTCTAAAGATTAAAAGAAAAACCTAAAGGAAAATGTTTTAAAACTGGGACATGATGATACAAAACACATGACATTATGTACAAAGGAAATGAACTGCCATCAAGTTTTAAAGCTGGCTTATTTAACCCTTATTGGATGAGGTAATACATTAATGTGTGGTACCCCAGCCCAGCAAAACTTTCAGGTTGGCCAATTTTAGAAAAAAACCACCTTAATGGAAAGAATAAGATATGCAAATGTGCATGGTGTAGGAAAAAAATATAAAAAAAATTTCCCTACCCTGCTCAAGAAGTTGAAAATGATTATCTACAACCCCATGTAGGGCCACTTTTACAAGACAATTGTAAATTTTATGAGGTTCTACATGACTTTTCTAATAGATTTATTGTTCATACATGAACAAACCTTCGGTCTTAACAATAGGATCATTTCTAGCGCCTAACTGGATTCGGTTAAAAAGTAGAAAAAACAAGGAATCTTGTGATATCTGGCAATGCATGCATAGATCGGGTGAAGAGTGGTCAAGGACCACGTACCTACGCCACTGCGTCAGTCTTTTCTTTAACCATTAGGGGCGAGATTCGTGGTTGACCTCTCTCGGCCTTTACCCGGTTCATTGCCCGTTTCGTTGTGTTTAGTGTGTGTGTGTGTGTGTGTGTGGCTGATATTATGGCTTCTTCTCCTTCTCAGCCTCATCAATGTGTGTGCCGCAGAATTCCAGGTTTTCCGTGTTCTCGTTTTTTGGCTTCGGCGGCGACTGATCCCCACATCATGTGTAGCAGGTGCCGTTCTAATTTTTTTATTATAACGAATCCTTGCACAAAATGCCGGGCATGGCCTAAAGACCAGTGGAAGTCATTTTATAGCAAGAGAGAGCATTGGAGGGTTTCGACTCTTCCTTCATGGGAAGGTTTTTTTTGCCTCTTCCTAAAGCTTTGTCTCCTGCAGTATTCACCCCTTATAGTAGCGTTATGCTTGTATTTCCTTCCTTTTCTTCCATTGATTTGTCACTGGAAGTATCGGGAAGCCCCCAGGCTGATTTTTGTAATGTCGTCCCTTCTTCAGAGTTAATTTGATTCCAGAGTCAGAGGTGTTCAAGGCGGCGGCGATTTGGAAGACGCCCGGGCTACGGGGTCCCCCGTCCTTGGATGGGTTGTTGGCGCACTTTATGAAGGCTCGCTATTCCCCTCTTCAGGTTGACCAGGCCCTTCCCCCTCCTTCCGGCCTCGTCTTCGTGGGTAGCCGAGGTCAGCCATCTTTTATTGCTCCGCCAGTGACTGTTGCCGTTTCTTCGAGTCGGAGGGAAGCCATGGCGTCAGCCCCGTTGATAACGTCACAGGATCAGTTGTTGTGTATTCCTCCGCCAGTGGCGTCTGCTTCCCCTTCAGACCGAGGGGAAGCTGTGACGTGACGTCATCACCACTTCCATCAATGATGTCACTCCCGGTCGTCTCCTCTGCACTGCCTCTCTCAGTCGTTACATCATCTCTGCCACCCAGTTCACTGCATCTCCCTTCCATGCCATCGGAGCCTTCTCTTGCAGATCAGTCTGAGGTTATATGCCAGGCGGTGTTTAAGAGGTTGGGCTCTGTTTTGGATGATAACTGGGCTGCCTTGTTAGTGGGAGGGGGGGGGGGGGGGGGCTCATTTAGGTGGCCTCATCACTTCAGGCATTTGGAGTTTGGAGGACAAACAGCAACAGGTCAACATCTTGGAGTTGAAGGCAGCCTTCTTGGGTCTGAAGGAGTTTCAGGAGAAGGTAGGTCATTATGTCGTTATCATGTTGGACAACACCACGGTGGTAGCCTATGTGAACAAGCAGGGAGGCCTGGTTTCTCATCAACTTCACGCCTTGACCGTTGAGGTTCACCAGTGAGCGGTCGGCTATTCTGTAGAGCTCTCAGCCAGGTATATCCCAGGCAAACGGAATATGGTTGCAAACAAACTCAGTCGTCGGGATCAGATCCTAGGCAGAGAGTGGTCCCTTCCTCAAGTGGTAGCTGACAAGCTCTTCCAGGTTTGGGGGAGACCCATGCTGGACCTTTTTGGGACTCACTTCATCAGGAAGCTGGAGATATTCTGTTCTGTGGTCACAGATCCTTTAGCGTTAGCAGAGGACACATTCCAACATCCCTTGGACAACCTGGAGGTGTATGCCTTCACTCCATTTTGTTTGATCCATCAAGTTCTGAACAGGCTAATGAGTTCACTGGGTCTCAGGATGACTTTGGTAGCCCCTCTGTGGCCTCAGGCGGAATAGTTCCCAGATCTGCTGTCGTTGTTAAAGGTTCCGAGGGAAATTCCCCCTTGGCGACATCTCCTGTGTCGGCCGCATGCGGAAAGGTTCCACCAGTCAGTAGAATCCCTGTCTCTTCATGGTTGGAGGTTATCAAGTAACTCCTCAGAGCGAGAGGCTTTTCTCAGAGAACAGCAGGGCATATCCAGCAGTCTCAGAAAGTAAATCTCCGCAGTTTACCAAGGCAAATGGGCGATCTACTGTGATTGGTGTCGTAAATGGGGTTTTTCTCCACTCGCAACCTTTATTCAGCGAATAGCAGACTTTTTAACCTTCCTCAGAGATGAGAAATGTTTGTCTGTTTCTGCCATTAGAGGCTACAGGGCAGCCCTGAGTTTGGTGTTACGCCTTAGAGGTATCGACATCTCTAACTGGGAACTTTCCTTGCTAGTTAAGGGGTTTGAGTAGTCGAGTTCTCTTAGGGAGCTCAAGCCTCTGACATAGGATGTTTCCTTGGTTCTCAAGAGCTTCACTAAGAGTCCATTGAGCCCTTGCGTCGCTCATCTGACAGGAACTTGACGCTCAAGACAGTTATCCTTCTGGCCTTGGCATCTTCCAAGAGGGTAGAAGAGCTCCACGGTCTTAAGCTATGAAGTGAAGCACACCAGGGGTTGGGGGACGGTGTCCTTCAAATTTGCCCCAGAATTCATGGCCAAGACCCAAAATTCCTCTGTGCATGATGACAGGTTCACTTCGTTTTCCATTCCATCACTGAATGACTTTGTGGGTGGTGATGCTCAAGAGCTTTTGTTGTGCCCTGTCCGGGCCTTGCGTTGCTATCTCAAAAGGACTCGGCACCTTAGACCAGGCTGCTGCAGACTGTTTGTTAGCACAGGCCATACGGAGAAAGAGGTGTCTAAGAATACTATCTCTTTTTGGATACAGGAAGCCATCAAACAGGCATACTTGACTCTTGATGATTCCACCACCACGTCTGTGCAGGCTAGAGCTCATGACGTTAGGGGTATTGGTCCCTCTCTGGCTTTCAAAAAGAACTTGGCTGTACATAGAGTGCTGAGCGCTGGTACTTGGTTATGCCAGTCCACGTTCACCTCTTTCTATTTTAAGGATGTTGCCCACAGATCTACGGACACGTTTTCCCTGGGTCCTGTGGTGGCTGCCCAACAGGTTGTGTAACTCATAGTTGCCCTTAACAGGGCATTTTTGTATCTTACCTACGATGATTGTGTGGATGAGAGAATGAGTGAGTTGGCTGGTCTCCTTCTTTCTCTTGTACCTTTCCTTCTTCCTTCGGGCGGGTTAAGGAATAGACACGTCATTCGCTGGACTGGTCTGATACAGGTGAGTAAGGTAGTCATACTGATAATGTAGTCGCTTAATATACAAATATCAAACCCTCTATTCGGTTGCATATGCTTCACTCCTTGGCAAGGAGGAGTTGGGAGTAGTACAAACCCTGGTGTATTGGTTTGCTATTGGACAGTCAGTTTCTCTTTGGTTCCTTATACAATGATTCTCCCATATATCATTGTACGTCACTCAGGGTCTGAGTGGTTAGATATCAATTTATCTAGCTTCTCAACAGGCTTCAGTCCCTCTCCAGAAGTCATTTCTTCTGGAAGCTGGACTGGTGGGTAGGCCCCCAACTGGTTTAGGATGTCTTGTACCTCCCTCTAGGTATGAGTCTATCCTATTGTTAAGACCGAAGGTTTGTTCGTGTATGAACAAATGACAAATTTTCTAAGACAATTTGTATTTTTCATAGCTACAAACCTGAGGTCTTAACATTATACTGCCCGCCTCTAGCTGCCCTTCTGTTTGTTAAGACATCCTAAGTTGGGAAAGACTGACGCAGTGGCGTAGGTGCGTGGTCCTTGACCACTCTTCACCGGATCTACTCATGCATTGCCAGATATCACAGGATTCCTTGCTTTCATCTGCTTTTTAACCGGATCCAGCTAGGTGCTAGAAATTATCCTATTGTTAAGACCTCAGGTTTGTAGCTATTAAAAATACAAATTGTCTTAGAAAATTTGTCATTTTTATTTTGTAAAATTATAAATGTATAGCTCACACAATATCAAAACGGGTAAGAAATAAAATTAGTAACAAATTATTAGCATATTTGTTGTAAAGTATTTACATAAATTTACTGAGAACAAAAATGCAATAAATTTTTTGGATTTATACATGTTTTTTTCTAATATTGCTTACCACTTTTCTTAGCAAAATTATATTTATAATTGACATACTATCATAAAAGGCAAGAACTAAAACCAACAGCAATGTATATTTATGAAATTTACAAAAAGACGTATGTAAGACAGGCAGTAGTACATGCTCCCTTCAAGTCAAGATCCCAACTAAGCCCTGAGCTGCCAAGTCTCCCATATTAGCCAGTCTAAAAGTTGCCATTAGTGAATTTATGGGTTATAGAAGTAATGGCCAATCTTTCCCACCTGATTTCCCCAGATCAATGGCACTTAATGTTACTCACCATGAGCCACTCCCTCCACCCCAAAACCTTTTATTACTACCCATGTGAGCATGTGAGTCCACTAAGGGTTAATCTAATCAGTATAGATTCAAAGATTCTGAGTTTTTGTCCATTCTTGGACATGTCAATATTTTCAAGTCGTCTCTGTGTAAGTTACATGACAAATTTTGCCTGGGATTTCTTATTGCTGACTGTAGAGGTCTTGCTAGTGGAGTGACTGTTCATGAACTGACAGCTCTGTGTTGGTCAATTCAAAACAAAAGATTCTTTATACTAGAACTGATATATTCCAAACTGTACTTATTTTAAAGTTATACAATACTAGCTTTAAGTAAGTTTGTGGCAGATGTTGTTGGAACAGTTCTCTAAGTTCTTTACATAATGTGTGGTTTGGGTGTTTAGATATTTAAGGAAACCTAAAATACTATATTTCTCTCAGGGCCACTTTTTTTTATTAATTGGTTTAAATTTATTTAAAATCTACTTACGTAACTAGTGTTGTAGTTTAGGGTGTCTTTGTTCTCAGGTTAATTCCTGGGAACCAGTCTGAGAAGAGCCTTTTTTAGGTTCAGAGGTCTGGTTAAACTCATCTTTTATCCTACCCTATCCCAAGGTGTATTTGGTATTTGAACTACTAGAATAGGCAGTTGTAAACATTTTTAGAGGGGGATAACAACTTATCACAGATTTTGCTTTTCGCGGCTGTTGCGGTCCCTAACCCATGCAAAGGTGATGGGATGATTTTTTTTGACATGTAGGATACATATTTCCACATCCCAGTACACCATCAGTTGAAGAAATTCAACACTTTCTTCTAAGGGTAAGTATTCCAGTTCTAAGCTGTGTTTTGATCCGAGTATGGCACCACAAGTATTCTCCTGTGTGTTGGAGCATTTAGCAGGATGGAGTAATCTGCTTGGTATCAGAGTTCTCATATTTGCATGGCTTGGTTATTCTCACCAGTTTGTTTCTGATGAACTTCAGATGAAGAATTATGTTTTATGTCTAGGCTCAGGACTGGGCATTTGTGTTCAGTGTTGACTAATCTATGCTTTTCTTATCCAGTCAGTTGTTTATCTAGGGATGAAGATCACCTCTCTCTTTTGGGTTTTCTAACAGAGATGGATAGACAATGTTCTGCTAGTGTTTAGAACTTGGATAGGTTGGCCTGTATACCTAAGAACCTTTATGCTGTCCTTAGGTGTCTTGGAGGCAGGTTGGGGTCCATTCTGGTGAACAAATTGTAACACTTTTACTTTTAAAAAATTACTTTTTAAGTTTAAATTTAATAATGTAGTAAAGTTGGCACACTACATTCTGTAGCTATATTGTTTAATAGTTAGAACGGTTAACACACGAGAAAAAAAGCATGGACACTTGCAAAACCAAAAACATAATAGCAAATTTGTTTTTTTCCTGGACTCAGTGACATCCTTTAAGTAGCAAAATCCAGTAGGTTGAGGTGCACAATTGTAAGCCTTTCACACATTTTGTATTTTGTATAGAGCTTTTATCAGTGTAAAATTTGGATGCAGTATTTGTTTAAATTGCATTTTGGAAACTTGTTTTACTTCACATGTTAGCGCCGTGAGGAAGGCATACAGATGAGACAACAAGAGCGTGAACATGAAATAGAAGAAAGGAGACGACGTAGAGAAGAACGCCACAGGGAAATGGAAGGAAAAGATCTTGATGGTGAGGGTCGCCACCAAAGTGGATACTTTGGTCGAATGAGAGGAAATTGGCAAAATCCTCGTGACAGAAACAGAGATCGGGATAGAAGAGAAGAACAAGGGTGGCGAAATGCTAGAGAAAAACGTACTTTCCGAGAAGAGGGTAAAAGACATTCAAAAAATAGTGAAGACAGTGGCTATGCTGATGTGAAAGAGAAAATGCAACATCAACAGGAGAAGTTTGTTGCAGAATGTAGTGAAAGGTAAGTTTTAAGTCTTTCAGCAAGAGCTAAAATTTTAATGATTAATTTGCAAAGTTTAAAACTTCTTGTTAAAATATTTAATCTTGAAATATTCATGGTAATTTTTGTTCTTCAATATATTTCTGGGATGCCCATAATACCAATGGTTTTGAATGCTTGATTATGAGGATTTGATGGAGTAGTATTTATTTAAATGCTATTTGTCTCCTAATTTGGTAAGAAGGAAGTCTAAATTTCTTCAGCTGTTGAAAAGTTTTTCGTAGGGTGGTGGATAGGTGAGATGCACCACTATGTGCTGTTGGATTATTCTGGCTTTCCTGAATTAAATCATCCTGGGTATCATCCTTCCTTTATATATAAGCAAAATGTACTGTGTACAAGATAAGCTAGTGAAGAACAAAAAAGTGATATTGTGTTGGTAAAGTGTGAGGACAAGACTAAAAAGATAATAGGGGTTGAGGCCATCAAAAATGTCAAATATGTGAACTACGACTTGAGATTAGGATGTTGGTTAAGGCTTTTACAAGTATTCATTTATCCAACATGTTTTTGACAATTTTTTTAGTTGCTACAAGCAGAAAGGATAGAAAGGGGGCCCCCGTATAAACAGGGCCTAAAATGGATTACAAGAATCATTGGGGAGCTGGGTGTATGCAGTTACCATTTAATCATTGCATGTACTCATATTGCTCAATGCTGAATACTCAGATACATGAAGAGTGCTGTACAGGTAATGTGCAGAAAAATAATGTTCTGATCATCTACCTGGAAATGGTAACACAGTAATAAATTAGAATTCATACATGTGCCCTAGGAACAAGCTATACAAGACTTTACCCCACTTACAAACTTTCATAGATATGGGTAGACAGAATCATGATTTAAAACTGTATTTGAAGCACTCCCCTTTGCCACCCTGAGTTCAAAATTTGCTCTGGTTGCTTATTCTGCTTGTAAGAATTTTTTTGCAAAGATCAGAATATGAGCAAGAAGAAAATCTATTCCTCTAATCCTTTCCCTGATTATCCCTAGTATTCTCATGATTAACTAACATACTAACATGTATTCTATCTTTTCGATTCAACTCAGTCTGTCATTTTCTATATTTAGTATTTTTCAAAATCCTGCAGTATTATTACAGGCAGCCCGCGGTTAACGGCGCAATCACTCAACGGCGAATCGGTTTTAACGGCGGTCGTCAAAAATATTCATTAAAAAAATAAGGCATTTTAAAAGGTATCTTTACGGCACAAATTTCAGGTTAACAGCGCCGCTAGCGCCGTTGTCTAACGAGTTCATACATATGTAGAAATGCCGTTCAGACCATAAAGGTTATGCAAATTATATTAACAATTTTATGGAGAGTTATTTACGTAGGTATTAGGGTAAAATATATTGCCTCTGACGCTGTTCTATGCCGAAAATATCGAGTTACATAAGTGCAAATTTAGCTATGGATGTGTCGATTCATAAATGTTCATGATTTTGTTAAAATGTGTATGAAAATGTATTAACGTGAAAGGCATTTTTATTTTTGTACAGAAATATGATACAAAAAGGCAGCTTTTGAAACTGCCCATTCACGTTATCAAATACGATGTTTTTTCATGTTCTTTCTTGTAAGCCGCCGCCTGCCGCCTCTTCCTTTCCGAAAATATCGATTTAAAAAAAGTGCAAATTAGCGATCGATGTGTCGATTTTATAAATGTTTATGCTTTTATGTTTAAAATGTGTATGAAAATGTACTCGAATAGGGTATTTTTATTTCTGTGCAGAAATATGATAAAAAGACAGCTTTGAAACTCCCCTTCAAGTTATCGACTACGATATTTTTTTCAAGTTCGTTCTTGTATGCCGCCGTCTACCGCTCTTCCGCAAATAACGAGTTAAAAAAAAAAAGTGCAAATTTAGCGATCGATGTGTCGATTTTTCAAATGTTTTATGCTTTTCATGGGTTTAAAATGTGTATGAAAATATATTGCGTAAAGGTATTTTCATTTTTGTACAGAAATAAGATACAAATTAAGGCAGCCTTTTGTAACTAGGCTCCACGTTGTAAGGGGGATGGTTTTTCATGTTCGTTCTTGTCCGCCAGTTCCGAAAAATGCATTGTGTTCTTTTATTAAATTACGCATCTTTTCCATAAATCCTTTAAAAAGTTATACATATTTCACTGTATCCAAGAATGATTGTATGTCTTATATTATTGTATTTTAAAATACTACGGCAAACTTAAGCCCGTATTCCGCGGAGCGGCCAATGTTGTGGTTTGAAATCAGCTGATGAATACGAGTCTGATCACCATAACGCAATTCTGAGCGAATGCTCTTGCTTCTAGTTAGCATAAACGAATATCTATATACTTGACTTATATGAGAAAGTTCCCTATTTTTCCAATATACAGCGTGTTTTAGGTGGAAATATTTATTGAATATGTCTCGTTGTGAATGTGAACTACTATTTTTTCGTTAACAGATTACGTTGGCGGCATGTTTATTGCGTAAAAAAATTACGTGATTCCGTTCGCAATACGTAATCCTTTATATCATCGTAATACGAACTTTACGTTAATTATCTTATATCGGCGTGAAACCAAGAGTAAAATGTGTTCTTTCAAGCACAGTAGTTTTGATTAGAATGATTTTATCCAATTTTATCTACAGTTGTGTGTGATGGC
Source organism: Macrobrachium nipponense (assembly GCF_015104395.2). Lineage (NCBI taxonomy): Eukaryota > Metazoa > Arthropoda > Malacostraca > Decapoda > Palaemonidae > Macrobrachium > Macrobrachium nipponense. Next base: position 38,659,371 of record NC_061108.1, read on the forward strand.
AGACGTTTACTGCAGTTTTATCCTTGTTGCCGATGTATGATAATAGTCATTAGCAGCTTGAACAGTTTTCTCAGCTTCAGTTATAACTAGGTTTAAATTTAACGGTATATTTCCCGATTGATCTTTAATCTATATTGATCTCTGATCTATAGCGAATAAAGTTATTACATTAAGATATCTCAGTTCTATTCTATATATAACGCCATTGTTATAACAAATACGGTAATGTTGCACGAAGTACGATGATCGAAATACAAGCCAAACAGATGTTATCCAGTTCGGTTGTACTTAGAAAAGAAGAAAAAAAAAAAAAGTAGTTTGCTCGTTCGTTTTTTCATGGCTGTACACCGTTCACAGCAACGAGTATAACGTTAACACCATACTTTCATCATTCTTTTTTTTTGCTGTTATTGAACTTATGTAACTAGAAGATGGATAAAGTTAGACCATTGTAAATTGATCTCTCATAAAATCGAACTATCGTAAGACTAATGATCGTAACCTGAACACTACAGGTACCTGTACCACACTGTATAAACTTTATTATATCTTTACATACTTTAGACACCCACATGTACTATACAGTAATTTCTATAGTACTATACTGCATAAATATAATTTTACTTATTGCGCCGTTGTGGATTACAGCGCCTTTGACTGGTCTAGAGTTTCGAAAGAAAGTGTGCGGCGGCCGTAGGCTTTAAAATCGCTCAGCGTCGAAATCGCTTGGCGTCGGTTGGCCAGGAACGGAACCCCTGCCGCTAACCGAGGGCCGCCTGTACAAGGAATTACTATGAATGTTAGAAAGGTAAAAAGAAGAAAATAAAATTTATATTCAAGCAACATTAAAAATTTAATACCCTTTTCACATTTCTGCATACAAAGTAATTCCTTATACAGGCAGTCCCTGGTTATCGGTGGTCTTGGTTAACCCTTAAACGCCTAAGGGGTATAATAAAAATAGTCTCCCGTATGCCTAGGGGGTCTTGGAGTGAGCGCCGAAGTGGAAAAAATATTTGTTTCAAAAAATCACAGCGCGCTTAGTTTTCAAGATTAAGAGTTCATTTTTGGCTCCTTTTTTTGTCATTGCCTGAAGTTTAGTATGCAACCATCAGGAATGAAAAAAATATCATTATCATATATAAATAATGCGATATATGATAGCGCGAAAACAAAATTTCATATAGTATAATTGTATTCAAATCGCGCTGTGAGCAAAACGGTTAAAGCTAACGAGTTATTTATTTTTTTTTTTTGTATTGTACACTAAACTGCGATCATTTTGGTATGTAACACATTGTAAAATTATCAAAGCAACACAGAGAAAATATTATCACAAAATGATGCATGAATTTGTAACGCGCAGATATAAAAAAATGTTTTTTCAAAAATTCACCATAAATCTAAATATTGTTCTAGAGATTCCAATTTGTTTCAAAATGAAGATAAATGTTTGAATATTTCTATACTGTAAGAGTTTTAGCTTACAATTGCAGTTTTCGACCATTTCAGACTAGTTAAAGTTGACCAAATGTCGAATTTTTTTATATATTTTTTATATGCAAATATTTCAAAAATGAGAAATGCTACAACCTTCAATTATTTTTTTTGTATTCTACTTGAAATTGCGCACATTTTCATATATAAAACTCTATGAAACGGCTAATATGAAACTGAGCAAATATTCCGAGAATGCGACGTACGCATTTCGGAGATTTGCAGCGAAGAATCCACGCGCGGATGGAAGGAAAGTTTTTTTTTTTTTTAAATTCACTATAAATCTAAATATTGTGCGAGAGATTTGGAATTTGTTTCAAATGAAGATAAATGACTGAATATTACTAGACTGTAAGAGTTTTAGCTTACAATTGCGTTTTTCGACCATTTCGGTAGAGTCAAAGTTGACTGAACGTGGTTTCTTTTCTATTTATCGTAATTTATATGCAAATATTTCGAAAATGAGAGAAGCTACAACCTTCAATTATTTATTGTTGTATTCTCCATGAAATTGCGCACATTTTCATATATAAATCTTTATGTAACGGATAATTTAAAATGGTGCAAACATTACGACAATCGCATGTATGATTTTTTCGGAAGAGTTGCCGCGAGGACTTAGGAAATTTTTTTTTTTTTTCATAAATTCACCATAAATCGAAATATTGTACTAGAGACTTTCAATTTGTTGCAAAATTAAGTAAAATGATTGAATATTACTAAAATATAAGAGTTTTAGCTTACAATTGCGTTTTTTGACCATTTCGATAGAGTCAAAGTTGACCGTAGGTTGAAATTTTGGCACTTACTGTTATTTATATGAAAATATTTCAAAACTGATAAAAGCTACAATCATGAGTTGTATTCTACATGAAAATGCACACATTTCCATATATAAAACTTTATGTAACGGCTAATTTAAAATGGTGCAAAAATTATGTCAAAGTGACAAAATAATTTCAGAGATGTGTCACTGATACTTTTTAGGGCGATAAAGAAATTCGCGCTTGCGCGCCTGCGTAACAATTGTAAACAAAACAACACCTTGATCTGTGAACTCCCAGCATCCCCCAAGGCGCATGATTCAAAAGTTTTCAGCTGGTAGGCCTATAAGTATTTTTCAGCGAATTTTAAAAAAAACTTTTCTATGTCGACGTAAATTACGTCCGGTCGGCACCCAAAAGACAATTTATCTCGACGTAAAATACGTCCTATAGGCGTTTAAGGGTTAATGGTGACCCAGTATTATAGCACTTGTCTAGTGCCATAAAATTGGCGACTTATGGCACCATAACATACCTAACAGAGGTGCCATTAACTGTAAGTCTGTGCCATAAGCACCATAAATTACCGAGTTTGGTTAATGGCGGTTTTCACTTATCAGCACCCTGCTGAGAACGGAACCCCTGCCAATAGCCGGGGACTGCTTGTAATACTGCAGGTGTTAAGAAAGACACACTAAATATAGAAAAGGGTTACATATTCATCATAGACTGAGTAAAATCAGGAAGATAGTAATAAGTAGAAATATTTTATGAGCATGAATAAATATTCTCGTGATGGTAAGAAGTATCCTTAGTTCAAAAAGTTACCAGCAAAATAGGTGCCCAGAGCAAAATTTAAGTGTAAACATAAAAAATTATGCACTACTTAATAAAAACCAACTTATGAACAAATCAAGATGTGAATAGCTATTGGAAGCATAACTCGTTCATAAGTAGAGTAATCTTTATTCACCTATGTAGTTAGGTGTATAAAGTGTTACTGTAGTGTAATAGACTAATTTCTAAAGGTAAACATAACACTTTTGAATAGGAATATTTTCCCAAAGACTGTACTGCTTACATGTCCACAGTATATTTCAGACAGTACTAAACCATTTTCTTAGCACCAGCCCTTCACCCTCAGAGGTGCATTGCCTCATGTCTTTGGCTTTTTCTATTTAGCATTCTAGCTTCTTCAGCTTTACTTTGGGCCTATTGTAAATTTCTATAAGATACCTTATAAATAATGTAATAGAAAAGTGTGTTACTGTCTGGCAGCACTGGTAAGTTAAGGAGCTATTGGACATCTTGTCTGTTGACCTCCAAATCCAATCAGAGATCAAAATATTCAAGCATCTTGGTGAACTTGGGTTTAGCTAATGATCATGCCTCCTCACAATGAAATTTATCAGCAAATTTGCAAGGTAGCTTTGGGTAAAGTCCATCCTGAATTACTATTAAGTTGTACCCTTTGATAAAAAAAATAGCAAGTCTTCAGGACTGAAAAAAACACACAACGCTGAAAGAAAGTTAGCTAACTTTGATGTAGTGGTACTATAGACTGAATCGGTCATCCTTTCACTGCACCAACCTTAGCTTGAAATCCTCTTTGCATGATATGCAGTTTGCAAGTTAAGCAATTCTAGATTATGTTTTAAGAAAATGTGCCATGCAGGAGTTTTTCCCAATTGGAGAGCCCTCATGGGAGTTATGTCCAGATCAATAAATTTCAGGTGTGATGCATTCCTTAATCCAGTTTGGTGAAACTTCCCAGTTACTGTTTAGTTCTAGTCCAGAAAGTTTAATAGTCTCCTTAAAAACCTTTCACAAGACTATTCCAGGATTTGACTTTTAAAGTTATGGTGTTAGTGGCTTTGGTCTCCACAAAACATGTCAGCATCTCCATGTTTCATGAGGTAAAGTTATGCTTCTAAAGAAGTGGGAATGTGTTGGTCTGTCCTACGGCCAGGTTTTTGTGGATACTTCAGCCATGTTGGAATCCTTGAAGGAAGATGCTCTTTTTGTCCAAAGTTGTTGGCCTTATCTCCAGTGGACAGAAATAACTTACATTTACTAGACAATCTCAGTATTGACTTATTTCTAAACTTACTATGAATTTTACAGTTGATATGGATTATAATGTAGAGTGAATCTACTGAGTATGTAATTGTATATGTTCATATCTCCAGGAGTATTATTGCATAGCAGGTTATACTTAGAAACTTGAGCTATTTCCTTGGCAATATTCCTCAAATAATGCAGTACTCCCCACCATTCTTCGAGCAAGATTTCTGAAGTGCTACTCAATGCCCCCCTCCATCTGAATTGTTGACATTACTCAAAATAATTTAGGTGTTTTTACATCATATTTGACCAAGTTCTAGTGAGTGGGAGGACCAGTTGGAAGTTATGTCTTAATTAGGAGACCAGCCATCTCCCTCATTCTCTCTCCCACACATTCATCTTAGGTATAATACAAACTGTCCTGCTGAAGGCACTGAATATGCTACATAACCTGTTGGACAGCCACCACTGGACCCAAGGCAAAAAGTGTCCAAGGACCTGTGGGCAATGTCCTTCAGGAAAAGGAGGTGAACATGGTCTGCTGAAGCCAGGAACTAGCATTCGAAACCCTATGAACAGACAAGTTCTTCTGAAATACCAGAGAGGAACTCATTCCTCTGATATCATATGCTCTAGCCTGCACAGACTCTGTGACAGAACTATCCAGTGAGGAGTATGCCTGCTTAATCACCTCAAGCAGCCAGAATGAAAATATCTTGGAACTTTCATTCTGGACCAGCTAGTGCTAACACAAAGTCTACTACACCTAGGCTTTAGGTGGAGAATCCTTTAGATAGCAGCGCAGAGCTCTGACAGGACAAAGCAAAAACTTATGGATCACTCACTGTCCACCAATTCATTCAGAAGAATGAAAATGAGACAAATCTGCAATCATGAACTGAGGGATTTTTAGTCTTACTGACAACCTACCCAGAGGTAATTTGGAATGTCTGTGCAAGTGCTAGTCAATGGATTCATTCAATCAAGCCACCTGACCTTCTTTGGGATTCAGGCCTACTTTCTGGTTAGATACTTAGTCTAAGCTAAGAAGGGTTCAAGGTGTAGGAAGGTAAGGAACTGCTGGCCTTTCTGTTTTACCCTAGCCTAACTAGTTCAAAGCTACCTTAACCCAGCCTAAGTGTTTGAGTTCTCAGTCTATAAGTGGTGAGTTCTTAGCTTAGCCTAACTAGTTTAAAGCTCCCTTCTTAACCTTAGTCTAGCCAAACAAGTTCAAAGCTGCCTAGATCTAACCCAAGTGGTTGAGTTCTTAGCTTAGCAAGTGGTTGAGTTCTTAGCCTGGCCTACCCTAGCTATTATAGCCTGCTTTATTATCTTCTTGCCTAGCCTAGGTCATAGAGTTCTACCCTAGCTTGGCTAGTTCGAATCTGCTTTAACCATCTACCTAGTCTAAGTGGTTGAGTTCTTAAACCTTGGAAGTGGTTGGGTTCATGACCTAGCTTAGCATAGTCTCGTTAGTTTGAACCTTCCTTTCCATCTTAGCTTAGCCTAAGTGGTTGAATTCTTGTGTAGCAAGGCTAAGTGGACAACTTCTTATGCTAGTCTAGCATGACACACAATGGGTGTGCTAGTTGAACCTTCCCTGGCCTATTTATACTAACCTAGGTGGTTGGGTCCTAGGCCTAGCGTACATTGGGCAAACATATCTCCATATTCTGCTAGCCTTAAGTGTTGGAGTTCTCAGCCTAGCCCAGCTGGTTTGGGATTATGTATTTTTGGGCATAATCTTCAAATTCCCAGATGTTCTGCTTCTTGATTATTCTTAGCTTAACCTTCCTTTTCATCTGAGTAACCAGATCAGTAATGTAACTCATATTCTGGTGTTCTTATCTTTGAAGTAGGTAGGGTCCATCTTAGCTCTGTTTATGTTACTCAGGAACACCGCCATGGTGGTTCCTTAGTCCAAAGGGGGGGGAGGGGCCATGTGTCCTGTCATTATAGCGATTCCTCTGATGAGTAGCATGCTGATTGTTTGTCATCATAAGGGATCACCTCTTAAGTTGCACTTTTTGCCCAAAGTTGTTGGCCTTATCTCCAGTGAACAGAAATAACTTACATTTATTAGACATTCTCAGTATTGACTTATTTCCAAACATACTATGAATTTTACAGATGATATGGATTATGATATGAAGATGCATGTTTCCTGGGCAGCTTAAGGACTTTACCCTGGTGTACGGTGGAATTACTGTCATGCAAAAGTTTTCGGTAAGAGATTTTGATCATATCTGTGCTGAGTATTTTGTTTTAGGACATCCCCTTGGGGTATCCTATTGTCTTTTCTGTCCACTTAGAATACCTTGTTAGATCTCTTCTCAGTGACAGAAGCTAGAGGTCTTCTATTCATGATCCCAGAATTGTTAATTGGAGAAGATGACTCCTTTCTACTGCCAGCTCCAATCATTTTTCAGTCGAGATGTACCAGTGCGCGGTCGACACCTGTCGAGCTCGTGGTCAGATACATTCCAGGCACGAGGAATGTGGTAACCAACAATCTAGCCATTGGTGTAAAGTCATATGTACGGAGTAGTCTCTGCATCAGGATGTAGTGGACAAACCGTTTTTTCTTTGGTGAAGACTCATGTTTGAACTCTTTGTCACTCCCTTCAACAGAAAGCTGAAGGTCAACTTCTTGGTGGTTTAGGATCCTCTTCTTCAGGCAGAGGATGTTCTTCAGCATCCTTGGCACAATCTCCAGGTGTGTGCCTTCCCTCAGTTCTGCTGGATTCGTCAGGTCCTGGACAGAGTAATGAGTCCCAGGAGTTTCAGGATGTCCTTGTTGGTGGAGTAGAAGACCTCTAACTTCTGTCATGAAGGAGAGGTCTAACAAGGTCTAATAAGTAGACAGAAAACATTAGGGTTACCCCATGGGGATGTCCTAAAACAAAATACTTAGCACTGATATGATTAAAATCTGAAAACTTTTGCATGATAAACTGATTGCATTGTAGACCTGGGGGAAGTCTTTGAGCTGCCCAGAAAACATGCATATTCAACAGTAGAGACTTCTTATGATGTGATCCCTTATGATGACAAACAATCAGCATGCTACTCATCAGAGAAGTCACCCTATAATGAAGACTGGAATGGGACTACAATTCAACAGAATGTGCACTCAAGGCTCCCAAAACTCAAGAACCCATAGGGGACTGCGAATTGAAATCCGTCCAAAGGAGAGAAAGACCCAAGGAGAACATAATCTCCAGGTGTTCAATCCCAAGAATCTAAACACCACCCAGCTCTCCGTCATTCATACATCTGGTTTGACCCTAAGATCCTTCCAGGAATATAGTCCCCTGACGCTGAATCCTGCGGAGAGCACTCTGCAGGATTCCTCCTGTTCACCTTGCCCCTCCCAGTGTAACTATAGGAAGTAGAGGGAATAGGTGAGAAAGACTTGGACGTTCTCACTCGCCTTGCTAGCAGAGCTAGCAGAAGTGAGACGTGGGCAGCTATCAGCTTAGGGTGATGGCAGCGATGTGAGTCTCGGAGAGCGTTCTCGCCCTGGAGAAACGCTTTCCCAAGGAGAGTTATGAAACTCACCACCACTGAGACTGATCATGCGGTCTGGGTGGAGTTGAACATGCACCTCACTGTCGAGGACCGGTACTGTACTCTGATGCGTCACAGTCCTCATCAAGGCCGAAACCTCTTAAGAGGACTCAATGGGGGACCCCGTAGGGGTCTCACGTGTACAGTCCCGTGGGATCATCACGTCAACCCTGGGTACCGGGCGGTCACCACGAGAGCCATCACCAGCAAGGCACTTGCAAGTCACCTGAGCAACTCACTCTTCTCTTCCACTCCATGGCTAAGTCATGACGGTGAGTGGACTCAGTGTCATCGACTGTAGATGCACGTGAATCTGTAGATTTACATGCTCTTGGGGAATCTCGCAAACAAGCACCCGACACGGAACTAGTCCTGGGGGGGTTGGGGGCGGGACCTCTAGGACTAGCAGCAGAAGTGGGAACCGAAGTTTGCACTTTTATGGCTCCCAACGCTCAACTCCCTAGGGACAACATAAAGCTTCCTGTTCTCGAAGGAACAGGCGAGCCAACGGAAGACCCAACTGCCTCCTCAGTTCGAGAAGGCAGACCCTTAGAAGTCCTTTGACGAGACTTCTTAGGGGGAGGAAGACTACCTTCTTCTTTGGCAGGGAGCCTTAGAAGTCAAAGGGGAGGAAGTTGAAGAGTAATATGATAATTACGAAGAAGATGACGACACTTCATGAGCTCTCTTCCTCCTCTACTACTCCAAGTTTTGCAAGACTTCTACAGAATGAGGCACATTTACCAGCAGAAGTCAAGTTAATAGTCACAGGGCAGCTGCAAAGGCATTGTCCAATGATGAAACTGCAGGACAACAGCAGCAAATTAATATGATTTTCAGCAGGGGAACAGTACACACTGGAGGACCAATACCACAACATGCTGGGTTACAGATATAATACTGAGGTTAGGATAGCCAACATGAAGAGATATCCAACTATTAACTATCATCCCTGTTAGCCTGTAAATGAAAGGAAATATGATTAAGAAAATAAGGATACTCATCTCGCATCCAAGGGCTCCACCCTCAGAAATGAGAGGAAATCCCTCTAACACCAACACCACAGCGCGCCCCCCCCCCCCCCCCCCCCCCCCCCCCATCGTCCAGTAAGCTAGCGAAGGGACGAAAGATAAGAGGAAATACAGGAAGAAGAAGAAAGGACAAACCTCCAAAGTTCCCCTCGGTAATTTCCAAAGCGCAAAGCATAAATTTTAAATGAATACACTGCCTTGCTGTAACATTAAAGGGCGAAAATATAAAGTCAATTAATGATCAACTTCAAAAAATTATACTTATATTCATTCAAAGTAATAAAAGAAAGATCCCACTGGGAAAATCGTGATTAACGGCTAGTCATCAAGAGCTCACAAAATGTTTTCATTGGAAGATGGCTGAAAGCAAAGTATGTAGAGTGTTTACATCCGGGCAGGCGGGCCTACCCACCTACCAGACGATAGTTACTGCCTAACCACCTTATTTAAGAATTCAATAGCCATATTCCAGCCTACACTGAAAGTAATTCCTAATGTAAAGGACTGAGGGTTTGTATATTGTGTAGGAACAAATAATTTTAATGGTGTAGTATGTATAGCTTTTAATTACAGAAGTCCATTGAGTAGAGTCATTGCTGGAATTTTTGCATTCTGAATGTTGTAAGAATTCTGGAAAGCTTTTTGTTAGTGGTTTTATTTTTTTTTTTTATCACTATCGACATATGCTCTGAACTGAAATGAATTTAAAAAAGAAAAATATTTTGTATAGCATATTTAACTTTAGTACAATATAAAATGGTTTTGTTATTGGAATTAGCAGGTATAGGGCTGCATTTGCATTATTGCAAAGGTTTCAAAGACTGCAAATTTTATGTTAACAGTCCTTTTTATTTTCAAAATAGTAAGTAGTTTTGCCCCATTTTAAAATCATAACTCCCATTTTTACAAGATGAAAGCGCATAGGGAAGGAAGTACAATCTGCAGTTTTATTTCCTTTTTTAATGAATATGTATTCTTAAAGTTCTCATTAAATTTTCAGTAACCACAAGATGAAGAAAGAAGCAGAAGCACGAGAAGAGCTTGAAGGTAAAGTTCCTTCTGATGGTGATGAACCAGTTCCCAGTGAAGGTGCAACTGTCCAAAAAGAAGGTAAATTATTTCTTAATGCTAAAATATATTTGCACTGTCCAAAATCTTTAATTTATAGCAACAACCACATCTTGTCTTTCCAGGAGGAAATCGCTGTCTACACTTTTTATCTTTCTGAAGTAGCACATCCATTAATATACTGTATATTTCCGCGTATGACGACCTTTAAATCCTAAAATTCATCCCTAAAAATTGGGGGTCGTCTTATACTACAATTCTAAAAATCAAACCTTGAATTCTAAGATGTGTATCAGTAGGCTAGCAGTAATTATAGAGGTATAAAACTAATGTCTCACACGTTGAAGATTTTGGAAAGAATCATAGATAGCAGGCTGAGAGAGGAAGTTAGAATAGGGAAGGAACAGTTAGGATTTATGAAGGGAAGCGGCACCACGGATGGAATATTTTGCATAAGGCAGCTAATGGAGAAATTCAGAGAAAAACAACGAGACCTGCATCTGGTATTCATAGACCTTGAAAAGGCCTATGACAGAGTGCCAAGGCAAGAAATATGGAGATGTTTGAGGGAGAAGATGGTGCCGGAAAAGTATGTCAGAGTTATTCAGGAGATGTACAGGAATGTGTATACTAGAGTGAGGAGTAGTGTTGGTGAGACGGATGGATTTGAGATAGGAGTTGGATTACACAGGGGTCAGCACTTAGCCCATTCATCTTTAACATCGTGATGGATGTAATGACCAGGGATGTTAGAGAAGCAGTGCCATGGTGCATATTATACGCGTATGACATTGTGTTGTGTTTCAGAGGGGAGGGAGGAGTTGGAGGGGAGGTTGGAGAGGTGGAGAGCAGCACTTGAGGAGAGAGGAATGAGAATAAGCAGATCAAAAACCGAATATATGTGTTCTAGTATTACTGAGGACGGTGGAAGTAGCATAAGATTGGGTGGGGAAGAAATAAAGAAAGTACAGAAGTTCAAGTACTTAGGGTCCGTATTGGAGGATAGTGGAAGCATGGACCAAGAGGTGAGACACCGAATTCAGGCAGGATGGAATAACTGGAGGTCTGCATCAGGGGTACTCTGTGACAAGAAGGTCCCTCTGAAATTGAAAGGAAAGTTCCATAGGACGGTGGTCAGACCAGCAATGTTATATGGAACAGAAACGGCAAGTATGAGGAAAACAGAGGAGAAGAAGATGGATGTAGCAGAAATGAGAATGTTGAGATGGATGTCGGAGTAACAAGGGAAGATAGGATTAGAAATGAGTATATAAGAGGATCAACAAAGGTAGCTGAAATATCAAAGAAAATACAGGAAGGAAGGCTTCGATGGTATGGACACCGGTTACGAAGGGAGGAACGTCATGTTGGAAGACATACGATGGAAATGGAAGTGCGGGGTAGAAGGAAGAAGGGAAGACCAAGAAAGAGATGGCGTGATTGTGTAAGGGAAGATATGGAATTGAAAGGTATAAATGAGAACGAGGCACAAGACAGAAATCGATGGAGACGACTCATTCGTAATGGCGACCCCATATAAAAATGGGTTTAAGCTAGGAAGAAGAAGTATCAGTAGGCTAGCCTTGGCCTCGGTGGTATAGCCTAACCTGAAGATTCACATTATGAAATAAACTGATAGTAAAGGTAATAAAACCATTTTTACCTTATATGTATTCTTGACATATTTTCATAACAAATAGCCTATTTGAGGAATGATTCTAAATCAGTGAAACAAACTTTTATCTATGCAATCTCAGCTGAGAAAATGTAAACGTCGAGTTACGGTTGCTCTAACAGCAACCTTTATGTTTCAGTAACCTTTTAGAAACTTCAGTGGTAGTGTAATTATGGTTATAATAACCTTTAGGATAACTATTAATTTTTCATCAAAAGTTTCTTATATCACAAGATTGATCACATTTGCCACCATTATAGAGATTCCAGTCTGGTTCTAGCAAGTCGACTTTAGCTTTGTCATCGATATCATACACATCATCATCGGTACCAACCAGGGCATGTTTTAAATTCTTTTATGACACTATTTTCACGTTTCCCATGCTTTTATAACAAAAATGCAGTGAACATCACATGAGGCAGCATGCAAAGCTGTTTGTAACTGTTTAGAACAATTCATTCTTATGAACAATAGTTTTGTACGATAATTATGGTTCATTATTGTATTTTTATTAGCTGTTTGTTTGAGAATAGCGACGAAACAAAACAATGATTTCCCTTTTAGGCAATGTCAGTATGAAAAACATGATACAGGCGGCCCGCGGTTAACGGCGCAATCACTCATCGGCGAATCGGTTTTACGGCGGTCGTCAAAAATATTCATTAAAAAAATAAGGCATTTTAAAGGTATCTTTACGGCACAATTTTCAGTTAACAGCGCCACTAGCGCCGTTGTCTAACGAGTTCATACATTTGTAGAAATGCCGTTCAGACCATAAAGGTTATGCAAATTATATTAACAAATTTTATGGAGAGTTATTACGTAGGTATTAGGGTAAAATATATGCCTCTGACGCTGTTCTATGCCGAATATATCGAGTTACATAAGTGCAAATTTAGCTATGGATGTGTCGATTTATAAATGTTCATGCTTTTGTTTAAAATGTGTATGAAAATGTATTACGTGAAAGGTATTTTTATTTCTGTACAGAAATATGATACAAAGGCAGCTTTTGAAACTTCCCTTCACATTATCAAATACGATGTTTTTTCATGTTCTTTCTTGTGAGCCGCCGCCTGCCGCTCTTCCGAAAATATTGATTTAAAAAAAGTGCAAATTAGCGATCGATGTGTCGATTTTATAAATGTTTATGCTTTTATGTTTAAATGTGAATGAAAATGTATTACGAATAGGGTATTTTTATTTCTGTGCAGAAATATGATAAAAAGGCAGTTTTTGAAACTGCCCTTCAAGTTATCGACTATGATGTTTTTTCAAGTTTGTTCTTGTATGCCGCCGTCTGCCGCTCTTCAGAAAATATCGAATTAAAAAAAAAAAAAAGTCGATTTTTTAAATGTTTATGCTTTTATGTTTAAAATGTGTATGAAAATATATTACGTTGTCAGGGGATGTTTTTTCATGTTCGTTATTGTCCGCCAGTTTCCGAAAAATGCATTGTGTTATTTTATCAATTATGCATCTTTTCCATAAATCCTTTTTTAAAAAAAGAAAGTTATACATTATTTCACTGTATCCAAGAATATTGTATGTATTCTCATATTATTGTATTTTAAAATACTACGACAAATTTAAGCCAGTATTCCGCGGACCGGCCAATGTTGTGGTTTGAAATCAGCTGATGAATACGAGTTTGTTTCACCATAACGCAATTCTGAGCGAATGCTCTTGCTTCTAGTTAGCATAAACGAATATCTATATAGTACTTGACTTATATGAGACAAAGTTATTTTTCCTTATACAGCATGTTGTTAGGTGGAAATATTAATGAATATGTCTCGTTGGGAATGTGAACTACTTTTTTTTTTCGTTAACAGATTATGTTGGTGGCATGTTTATTGCGTAAAAAATTACGTGATTCCTTTCGCAATAATCCTTTGTATCATCGTAATACGAACTTTACATTATTTATCTTACATCGGCGTGAAACCAACAGTAAAATGTGTTCTTTCAAGCACAGTAGTTTTGATTAAAATGATTTTATCCCAATTTTATCTACAGTTGTGTTTGATGGCAGACGTTTACTGCAGTTTTATCCTTGTTGCCGATGTACGATAATAGTCATTAGCAGCTTGAACAGTTTTCTCAGCTTCAGTTATAACTAGGTTTAAATTTAACAGTATATTTCCCGATTGATCTTTAATCTATATTGATCTCTGATCTATAGCGAATAAAGTTATTACATTAAGATATCTCAGTTCTATTCTATACATAACGCCATTTATAACAAATACGGTAATGTTGTACTGTAGTACGATGATTGAAATACAAGCCAAACAGATGTTATCCAGTTCGGTTGTACTTAGAAAAAAAAAGTAGTTTCTCGTTCGGTTGTTCATGGCTGTACACGTTCAGGCAACGAGTATAACGTTAAAACCATACTTTCATCATTCTCTTTTGCTGTTATTGAACTTATGTAACTAGAAGATGGATAAAGTTAGGCCAATGTAATTTGATCTCTCATAAAATCGGACTATCGTAAGACTAATGATCGTAACCTGAACACTACAGCTACCTGTACACTGTATAAACTTTATTATATCTTTACATACTCTAGACACCCACATTTACTGTACAGTAAATTCTATAGTACTATACTGCATAAATATAATTTTACTTATTGCGCCGTTGTGGGATTACGGCGCCTTTGACTGGTCTAGAGTTTCGAAAGAAGGTTTGCGGTGGCCGTAGGCTTTAAAATCGCACAGCGTCGAAAATCGCTTGGCATCGGTGGCCAGGAACGGAACCCCTGCCGCTAACCGACGGCTGCCTGTATAGAAGAATCTGCTTTGTAAACGCACCTTTGATAATTTATGAAAGGAATGTATCTCTGACTTAGGTTCCATTCGACAACTAAAGACAGTGATGATATCGGTAAAACGCGATTGGCTGATTATTTTAAGACTTTAAACAAAACTAGAATGCAAGGGACACATCATCGTTCTGTTCATATATTGTAATATGATAATACATGCAATATGATTACAGTAAAACAAGTTTTATTAAAATAATCATTATTCTCAATACAACTATTATTCGACTCTTGCAAGTGGATATCTCTATTTCATTGACTGTATTATTAATGATACTCCTCCAGTAAAATATTCTGGTTTTTAGAATTCTGGATGAAACGATTATTGTATTGATGACATAACCAACTGAATTGAGAAACAGCTGATTGCTGGTGTCTTTTACTGTAACTATCGATCGTTTTTATTTGCTCTGTTAACCCTCTTACGCCGACTGGACATATTTTACGTCAACATTTTTTGTCTCCCGTGTGCCGACTGGATGTATTTTACGTCGACTTACAAAAGTTTTTTTTTAAATTTGCGGAAAAATACTTATTGGCCTACCAGCCTAAAACTTTTGAATCACGCGCCTTGGGGGATGCTGGGAGTTCACGGATCAAGGTGTTGTTTTGTTTACAATCGCTACGCAGGCGCGCAAGCGCGAATTTCTTTCTTGCCGCACTAAAAAGTATCTGTGACACATCTCGGAAATTATTTCGTCACTTTGACATAATTTTTGTACCATTGTAAATTAGCCGTTACATGAAGTATTATATATGAAAATGTGCGCATTTTTATGTAGAATACAACAATAAAATACTCATGATTGTAACTTTTATCAGTTTTGAGATATTTTTATATAAATAACGATAATTGTCAAAATTTCAACCTTCGGTCAACTTTGACTCTACATGTATTGAAATGGTCGAAAAACGCAATTGTAAGCTAAAACTCTTATATTTTAGTAATATTCAATCATTTACCTTAATTTTGCAACTAATTGGAAGTCTCTAGCACAGTATTTCGATTAATGGTGAATCTATGAAAAAACTTTTTCCTTACGTCCGCGTGGTAACTCTTCCGAAAAAAATCATACACGCAATTGTGGTAATGTTTGCACCATTTTAAAATTAGCCGTTATATAAAGTTTTATATATGGAAATGTGCGCAATTTCATGCACAATACAACTAAAAACAACCCATGGTTGTAGCTTTCATCAGTTTTGAGTATTTTCATATAAATAACGATAATTGCCAAAAATTTCAACCTTGGGTCAACTTTGACTCTACCGAAATGGTCGAAAAACGCAATTGTAAGCTAAAATGCTTATATTCTAGTAATATTCAAGCATTTAACTTCATTTTGCAACAAATTTGAAGTCTCTAGCACAATATTTCGATTTATGGTAAATTTATGAAAAAAATAACATTTTCTTTACGTCCGCGCGGTAACTCTTCCGAAAAAATCATACGTGCGATTGTGGTAATGTTTGCACCATTTTAAATTAGCCATGACATAAAGTTTTACATATGAAAATGTGTGCAATTTCATGTAGAATACAACAAAAAATAATTGAAGGTGTAGCTTTTCTCATTTTTGAAATATTTGCATATAAATCACGATAAATAGAAAAAACCACGTTCGGTCAACTTTCTTTGACTCTAACCGAAATGGTTCGAAAAAAAAAAAACGCAGTTGTAAGCTAAAATTCTTACAGTCTAGTAATATTCAGTCATTTATCTTCATCTTGAA
The DNA here is from genome assembly GCF_015104395.2 of Macrobrachium nipponense. Lineage (NCBI taxonomy): Eukaryota > Metazoa > Arthropoda > Malacostraca > Decapoda > Palaemonidae > Macrobrachium > Macrobrachium nipponense. The sequence continues at coordinate 38,675,603 of NC_061108.1, forward strand.
ACAAATTTGAAGTCTCTAGCAAAATATTTAGATTTATGGTGAATTTTAAAAAAAATCTTTCCTTCCCTCCGCGCGCGGATTCTCCGCCACAAATCTCCGAAATGCGTACGTCCCATTCTCGGAATATTTGCTCCGTTTCATATTAGGCATTTCATAGAGTTTTATATATGAAAATGTGCGCAATTTTATGTAGAATAAAACGAAAAATATTTGAAGGTTGTAGCTTTTCTTATTTCCGAAATAATTGCATATAAAAAAAAATATATATATAAAAAAATTCTATATTCGGTCAACTTTAACTTGTCAGATATGGTCAAAAACTGCAATTGTAAGCTAATACTCTTACAGTATAGTAATATTCAATCATTTGTCTTCATTTTGAAAGAAATTGGAAGTCTCTAGGACAATATTTAGATTTATGGTGAATTTTTGAAAAAAATATTTGTTTACGTCCGCGCGTTACGAATTCATGCATTATTTTGTGATAATATTTTCTCTGTGTAGCTTTTATCGTTTTACAATGTGTTATATGCCAAAATGATCGCAATTTAGTGTACAATACAACGAAAAAAAAAGTAACTTGTTACCTTTAATCGTTTTGCGCACAGCGCGATTTGAATACAATTATATATGAAATTTCGTTTTTGCGCTATCATATACCGCATTATTTATATATGATAATGATAATTTTTTTCATTTCTGATGGTTGCATACTAAACTTCAGCCAATGACAAAAAAAGGAGCTTAATCTTGAAAACTAAGCGCACTGTGATTTTTTGAAAAAAATATTTTTTCCGCTTCCGCGCTCACTCTGAAACACCTCCGGCACACGGGAGACAATTTTTACCGCTTCGGCGTAAGAGGGTTAAAATTGTCAAGTTTTTAAACCCTGCCAATTCTCAATGGTGGCTTCCATAAGTAAAAATAAAATACATTTTTGTTCATCCCTCATGCAATGGAGATCTCAAGAAAGAATACAGTGGGGTAGCGCTTAGTCGCGGATCAGCAATCACGGAATCAGTCATTCACAGGTTTTTCTTGGACTGCTTCTCATGCTTTATCCCTGGTATGAATCGCAGCATTGCAGGACAAACATGTTGCATATGTGATGTTTATCAGTAGGCTAAGCCTCGGCCGCAGTCCGATAATCACCAACACATGAAACGACTCACATTATGATATTAATTAACAATAAAGGTAATAAAACCATTCTCACCTTATCTATTATTGACATATCTTCATAATAAGTAGCCTATTCAAGGTATATGTATGACGTTCATTGGTAGGTTAAGCCAACACTCTGTTTTTTTTCCATTTGTCCACCTGCCTGTGGTGTTTGCATATGGTAACACTGCGTCTCGGGCTTTAGATAGTTTCATTCAGCTTACATTCAATAATAACAATATCCTATTTCGAATATTAACTGTGTAATTCGCATACAGTACATTATTAAAACACTTTTCAGTTGCAAATGTACTCCCAGATATCCTTTTATTTATCTAAAACTTACACATAGCGAACCTATCTATAGCCCGGGACACAGTGTTACCATACGCAAAAACCACAGGCGGGTGGACAGATGGAAAAAAACAGAGTATAGTTGCAGTGCAATAACCACCAACATACATGAAGAGATTCACTCACATTATGATATTAACTGACAATAAAGGTAATAAAACCATACTCACCTTATATATTATAGGCATATCTCTGAATGTAAACAAAACCAGAATTGCTGATGTCATCTACCATAAATAATGAGCATTTATCAAGTTGTTTTTAAGTTTTCACTGCCAATCTTCAATGGTGACTTCCAAAAGTAAAAGTAAAATACATTTTTACTCATTCTTCATGTAATGGAGATCTGAAGAAAGAATCCAAGTAAATAAAAGGTGCAGGTTATAGCCGAGGCTGAATAAAATGAATAACGGAGTACATGATGTCTCTTCGGATGGACTAATAAGTCTTTGAGACATCGTATATCGTCTTATCTTCATAATAAAAAAGCTCTCTCTCTCTCTCTCTCTCTCTCTCTCTCTCTCTCTCTCTCTCTCTCTCTCTCTCTCTCTCTCTCTCTCTCTCTCTCTCTCTCTCTCTCTCTGCGATGAGTCATAAATGAAATAGTACATGAAACCATTTTTTACCTTATATATTCATCATATCTTCATAATAAAAAGGCTATTCATGGAGTATAATTTCATATAAGTGAAATCCACTTTTATCTATGTGAGGCCAGCCAGCTGACAAAATGTATGTACATATATGAAAATGAAATTATGGTCACGTTCACAGTAAGATTATATTTCAAAATTTTAATTGTACTAGTCATGGTAATAATAATGTTTGGAATATACGTAACATTCATTTTCAATACAAAATGTCATTGTTATTCTGGTAGTAAATAATAGTTTATAATGATCATATGTACTCTGCATTGTTAACAAATTAACGTTTTCCTTGTAGGCTACGTGTTTAGGAAAAACATGACAGAATCTTTGTAATGTTAAGTTGAATATTTCTTTTATTCTACTCTGTTTGTTGTATCATGTAAGAAAAAAGAACAAAATCTTGCAAAACCATTTTCAGGAATTGAACAGAATAGGTTTCGAAATTATTATGAATTATGTAACGTAATGTACAAAGTACACTGTGTATGTTAGAAACGTTTGAATCGAAAGAGAGCAACCGGTTGAAATTGGCTGGGGGGCATTGTTGTGTATGATGTGAATTTTATAGCACTTTATGTAGCAAAATCTAGCAAGAAATTGCCATTCCCATTTGGCAACACTGGCCTGCCCACGTCTTGTTAAAGTTGTTATTGAAGTCGTGTTCGCCAGGTTCTTTAAATTGTACCCATATAAACGAGTTAATTATGTGGCATCCAAAAGCTTTTACTCATATGGGGAAGAAGCCTAAATGTCAGATGAAGGTTATTATGTGAAATATATTAACATGTGTTTTGGAGAAGGGAAAGGGTGTTTTGCTGCATGCTGCTGATAGCATTATCTTTATTATTCTTCTGATTGCACTGCAAAATCGTCACCATCTTTATCAACATAGATCGCTGGTGATTACCCATATGATTTACATAATTTTGATATTTCTCTTACCTCTCTACCTCTTTCCTTATACGTAAAAGGAAAGAGGCCCACATGAATACGTAATAACACATGCCTATGTAGGCTTCTAGCTGTAATCCATAGGCTAGTAGGCTACATATGTACACTAGTATGCATACTACATATATTTTTAAGACTAATGTTGTGAAATAACTTTGAAACTGTCTTGAATTTAGTTTAAGGTGATAGTTGAAGACATACAGGCAGTCCCCGGGTTACGACAGGGGTTCCGTTCTTGAGGCTCGTTGTAAGCCGGAACATCGTCAAAAATCCTACGAAAACCTCACTTTTAATGCTTTGGGTGCATTCAAAACTATGTAAACTGCGTTCTTATTGCATTTTTCATCAAAAACCTTCAAATATTGATAATTTTGCATTTTTGGTGCCATATTTCTTGTGCCAGATCAGCGTTGTAGGCTTCATAACTCTGGAACATGCGTTGTAACCCTGGAAATAATTTCTGATGAATATAATTGAAAAGCGCCTTAACTTCGGAACGTACTAAGCCGAATTTGTTGTAACCCAGGGACTGCCTGGATTTGGTGTTTGAACTAAAGTAGGCAGTTATAAACATGGGAATAGTGGTCTTGGGTGGGTTAACTATTAAAGTAGGCAGTTTTAAGCAATTTTTGAAGGGGGTACCAGGATAACGTGTATTTACTTATCACGGGGTGTTCTGAGCCCTATCCCTTGCGATTATCGAGGCCCTACTGTACTAGTAAATTAAAGCTTCAGTTTATAACCGAGGTTGAATAAAATTAATAATGGCCAGGCAGTTAAGTGATATTCAGAACTGGGGAAATTGCTTTAACAATGAAGTAATATGCGCACGCTTTCAACCAAACTTCATTGATTTACGATAAAAGGTATCTCCAAATTATATCTCTTCTAACAAATAATGGCAGCACCTCAGTGGTGTGGTTGTTATGGTGTTGGCATATCACCTCGGTGGCCGCGAGTTCGATTCTCGGGCATTCCACTGAGGGGTCAGAGATGTGCATTTCTGGTGATAAAAGTTCACTCTCGACGTGGTTCGGAAGTCACATAAAGGCGTTGGTCCCGTAAAAACACCGTGCAAACAAACAAACATAGAAAAATACCGCGAATGCACGAATTTTCCGCGAATAATGCAGGGAAACGTTCCCGAGAGAAATCCACGAATGTGTGAGTCCGCGAATCCGGAGAACGCAAATATGGGGGGTCCACTGTAATACTTTATATGATACAGTAATTCATATTTTCATACAATCAACTTACCTGTCAGATATATACTTAGCTAAGACTCCGTCGTCCCCGACAGAAATTCAAATTTTGCGCCACTCGCTACAGGTAGGTCAGGTGATCTACCGGCCTGCCCTAGGTGGCAGGACTAGGAACCATTCCTGTTTTCTATCATATTTTCTCTGTCGCCGGTGGTATCAACATTGTTGTTACTACCTCCTGACTGGAATTCGCTTTTCAAGACATTTGATCAACTTTATTGGACTTTTTGGTGACGTACCTGGATCGTTGTTTTGGCATTCACTACTGTGGACTGGATTTGGACTTGCTTTTGATTTTTCTACTAGAATGTCTGATTCAAGTGTTAGTGTGAATGTAGGCTGCAAGGTGAGGATACCGAAGGCTTTGGTTGATCCTCACACTGTATGTCGTAAGTGTAGAGGGTTTGAATGTTCTTTAGCTAACACCTGTAATGAGTGTGAAAGGTTGAATGCTAATGAAGGGAAGACTTCAACTTCTTACTTGAAGAAGTTAGAGAGGGATAGAATTAGACGGGCTGCACATAAGGGTGTAAGTACAAAGCCTATTGAGCCTTTTTCTGAGTCTAACTCTCCTTTTTTTAATGAATTTGATTCTCCCTCTGTATCTGAACCCTCACAGGCTTTGCATTCAGATTCGGCTTCTGAAATCGCCGATCTGAAGGCTACTCTTCATAAGATGAGGACCAAAATGGCGGCCATGCAAGTTAAGGGAAGTGATAGCGATATGCTTAGTGAAGTGAGTGTTCCCAGGCCTAGACCTCTTCCAAGCTCACATACCCAGAGGAGAAGGAAAGTCGAAAGCCTTACGGAGGTCGTGGAGAATCCCCACCGGTCAGGCGTCCCTTCAGCAGGCTCTGTTTCGCAACAGACTGCTCAGGACCGCTTCAAGAGGAGCGTCCTACGAGAGAGTTTCTCTTCGTCCGGTTCTCCTTCACCTAAACGAGGGTGGAAGGACTCGGATCTATCTAGGCCACTGAAAAGGCACTGGAAAGAACCCGCTTTTGACTCGAGCCCGGAACGCTTCTCGGAGGAAGCCCCCTCATCTATCAAGAAGGCAAAGATGGTCTCGACGTCTCCACAATCTGAAGTTGAGGATCATACACCTTCGAGGTCTCCTGCTTCTCCCATTGAAGAGGATGCTGGTGTAGCTTCGAAGAGGATCTTGTTAGCTGTACAATAACATTTAGCCTCTTTAGTTGGAGTTCTTTTGAGAGATCCTCCTCGCAAAAAGGACGCTAGGCTTCCTATTAAGAAGTCTCGTCTCCTTTCTCCTGCCAGGCGCGAGACTCCAGCCAGAAGTGAGGCCTCTTCTTCCAGGTGCGAAGCGTCGGCCAGGCGCGCGGCACCAGATAGACTAGAAAAGTCTTACAGGTGCGAACAACTTTCTAGGCACGAACAGCCTACCAGGCGTGAAAAACTAACTAGGCATGAAGAGCCTTCCAGGCGCGAGACGTCTTCCAGGCGCGAAGAGCCTAACAGGCGCGAGGCGCCAGCCAAGCGCGATACGCCAGACAAGGATCCTGACAGGCGCGAGACACCAGCCAGGCGCGAGACGCCAGCCAGGTGCGAAGAGTCAGCCAGGCGCGAGGCGCCAGCCAGGCGCGAGGCGCCAGCCAGGCGTGAGGCGCCAGCCAAGCGCGAAGAGTCAGCCAAGCGCGAAGCGCCAGCCAGGCGTGAGGCGCCAACCAAGCGGGAAGCCCCAGCCAAGCGCGAGGAGCTAGCCAGGCGCGAGACGTCAACCAAGCGCGAGGCGCCAAGTAGACTTGAGAGAGACTCTGTTCACTCGATGAGTCCTTCTCCTAGTAGGAGTTTGTCTTCCGCAGAGAGAGAGGTTTGTGAAGATCCTCCCGAATTTAAGGTGGATACTCCTCCCGGTTTGGACGAAGATTTGGAAGACGAGGCTCGGGGTAGAGAGGGCCTCTCGAACTATAAAGTTTTGACAGCCCTTCTTTTGCAAGAGTATGGGGATTCATTGACTCCTGCTGCTCCTCCTTCTCCTCGATCGCTATTTTCGAGTGCAATTGTGCCAAAGTCTTCGTCGGTTCTGAAGATGAGACCTACTATCTCTATGAAGAGGGCTCTCCAGTCTCTTGACAAATGGATGTTGACAAAGAAGGAACTTGTCAGAACTACCTTCTGTATGCCTCCAGCGATACTTTCTGGCAAAAGAGGTGTGTGGTACCGAACTGGGGAGAACATGGGCCTTTCTCTCCCAGTCTCGGCTGAAGCTGATTTTTCAACCTTAGTTGATTCCTCTCGTAGACACGCATTGAACGGAGCTCATGTGACTTGGACTATTTCTGAGATAGATCATCTCCTCAAGGGACTCTTCCATATATTAGAAGTCTTTAATTTCCTAGACTGGTCCCTTGGGGTGATGTCAAAGAAAGCCCATGACTCGGAAGGTCTAGACCCCGAAGTCATGCTTTGTATCTTGTCATGCATTGACAAGGCAGTACAAGACGGACCGGGAGAAGTCTCCTCCCTCTTTGGAGCGGGACTCCTTAAGAAGAGGATTATTTTTAGTGCTTTCCTAACCAAGGCTGTTTCACACTCACAGAGAGCAGCCCTGGTTTTTGCTCCCATGTCAGACTTTTTGTTTCCTTCTCAGTTAGTGAAGGACATTTCTCGCTCACTGACTGAGAAGGCGACACAAGATCTTCTCCTTCAGTCTTCAAGGAAGAAGAGACCGCCAGTTGTGGTTGAGAAGAAAGAACCTACTTCTTCGATTCAGCCCTTTCGAGGAGGCCCTCCCTCCAGAGCTCCCTCAAAAAGGAGAGGCCCTGAAAGGAGAGGTAGACCTGCTTTCCATCCCTTTAAGAAAGGGAAATGAGACAGCGAGCCTCCAAACACCAGTAGGTGCCAGGCTACTCGGATTTGCAGAGGCCTGGACACTCATAAACTCGGACGCCTCGTCGATGTCAATAATCAGGAAGGGATGTCTTATCCCCTTCCAGGACAGTCCTCCCCTAACGACTATTCCGCGGGAACTGTCTGCCAGATACAGGGACCCTGTACTGAGGGATACTCTTCGTCTGATGGTGGATCAAATGTGGGACAAAAGAGCGATGGAATTAGTACTGGATCAAAACTCTCCGGGGTTTTAAAATCGTCTTTTTCTGGTTGCAAAAGCCTCGGGGGCTGGAGACCAGTACTAGACGTCAGCGCTCTAAACAAGTTTGTTCAGAAGGAGAAGTTCTCTATGGAGACTTCGGCCTCAGTCCTTGCGGCTTTGCGGCAAGGAGATTGGATGGTGTGTCTGGATCTCCAGGACGCTTATTTTCATGTCCCGATTCACCCTTCTTCGAAGAAGTACCTCCGTTTCATGACGGGGGGAAGGATCTTTCAGTTCAGGGCCTTGTGTTTCGGCCTGTCCACAGCTCCTCAGGTCTTCACAAACCTGATGAAGAATGTGGCGAGGTTTCTTCACCTCAAAGGCGTAAATATCTCTCTGTATCTGGACGACTGGCTCATCAGGGCCAGATCAGAGAGACAGTGTTTGGAGGACCTTACTTTGACCCTAAACCTGATAAAGTCGTTGGGACTACTCGTGAACCTCGAGAAGTCACAGCTGATCCCCAGACAGAACTTAGTCTATCTGGGGATTCAGATGGATTCTCGGGGTTTTCGAGTATTTCCTTCGCAAGAGAGAATCTTGAGAGGCTTGGAGAAAGTCTCTCTCTTCTTAGGGAAGGAACGTACTTCGGCGAGGGAATGGTTTAGCCTTCTAGGGACCCTTTCCTCGCTCGAACAGTTCTTTCCTCTAGGAAGACTTCATACCAGAGATATAGACTGAGAAGTGGTCCAAGGAAAAACCCGTGATTGCTGATCCGCGACTAAGCGAGGCCCCACTGTATTCAGAATTTTAATATACAGTGGTACCTCGAGATACGAAAGGCTCAACTTACGAAAAACTCGAGATACGAAACCAAATACGAAGATTTTTGTGTCTACATATGAAAATTATTCAAGATACGAAAGGTTGTTGCTGTAAAGTCTGAGATTCGCCCGGACCACCAATAACAATTTTAAAACTCGCGCGCCGCCAGCTGAGTAGACTTGCTACCATCCTCCCGCTCTCCCATTGGTTCCTGATGCTAGTCACCATCATAAGATCCTGCTCTCCTATTGGTCAGCATCTCTCCCATCGTGCATCTACGTAGCGGCGTGCTTCTTCAGTCACTTCGCGGCATCATCGATATGGTAAGCACACGGAATTCGTTCGTTCTATACGATTTCATTTATTAACGTAAATTCGTTAGTGATTTCGTTGTAGTACTACTTTATCGTGTTGTTTGAGAACTTTACTTCATACATATACGTACTACATAACTTAATTACGTACGTTATATAAGTAGTCATGGGTCCTAAGAAAGTTGAAGTGGGAAAGAAGAGGATGCTTTCTTAGGAGACGAAGATGGAGATCATTAAAAAATATGAAGCTGGTATGCGATTGAGTGTGATCGCCAAGGAATACGGCCGAAATCCGTCGACAATAGGCACCATCCTTAAGCAGAAGGATGTCATCAAAGCAGCTACAACTTCCAAGGGCATGACTATTTTGTCCAGCAAGAGGAGCCACGTGCACGATGAGATGGCGATACGATAACGGAGACTGCAATCTGCCACAAGGCCAGCACTATTTTCGGCGATTTGATTGCCCAGGCCGAAGACAATGGAGGAGAAGGGACATCGACGGCAACCTCAGTGTTCAAGGCTTCTCATGAGTGATTCGAAAAATTCCGTAAATGGACTGGCATCCATTCGGTGGTACAGCATGGGGAGGTGGCCAGCTTGGACACGAAAGCGGCCGAAGCCTTTATTAAGACGTTCGACGAGATGACGCTCAATGAAGGCTACAGTTCTCAGCAAGTCTTCAACTGTGATGAGACTGGCCTTTTTTGGAAAAAAAATACCTCGTCGGACGTACATCATGCAGGAAGAGAAGAAGCTACCCGGGCATAAGCCTATGAAAGACAGGCTTACGCTCGCACTCAAGGTTTCCCATGTTCTCGTTTTCTGGCTTCTTCAGCTACAGACCCACACCCCACATGCATTAGGTGTCATGCTAATGTTTGTACCATAACGAATCCCTGCCCGGAATGTCGTGCATAGCCTAGAGCGCAGTGGAAGTTATTTTATAGTAGAAGGGAGCATCGTAGAGTTTCGACCCTGCCTTCATTGGAAGGGTTTTCATCGCCTCTCCCCGATACTTCGTCTTCTTCTGCAGTCACACCCCATGATGCTAGAGTTGTGCCGGTGTCTCCTTCCTTTTCTTCCTTCAATTCATCGTTGGAAGTATTGGGAGGCCGTCAGGCTGATTTAATGTGTAATGTCACTCCCTCCTCCTCGGGAGTTAATTTGCTTCCTGCGAGGGAGGAGGCTATTTCATGTTTCTTATATTTCAGGTTCGGAGGCGTCCAGAATGGCGGCACTCTGACTGTCGCTTGGTCTATGGGGTTCACCCTTCTTGGAGGGTTTGCTATCACATTTCATGGTTGCTCGCCTCCCCCTCAGTCCCCCCCAACTCTCTCTCCTCCCCGTGGCCTTCTCTACGTTGGTGCAAGAGGTCAGCCACTTTGTATCACTCCGCCAGTGATGCCTGCCACTAGCTCAGGTCAGGAGGAGGCCTTGACGTCTCTCTCAGCGCCGCTGGTGACATCACTCCCAGTACATCTCTCCCAATTCCATTGCTGACGTCACTTCCATTGATGACGTCACTCCCAGTTCCCTCAGTGTTGTCTTTCCATGCTACATCGGGGTCGTCGGTTGGGGCTTCGCTCCTCTGTGTCATCATAATTTGCTCCCGTGAAGTCATCAATGACATCCAAGATTTATCCTCTTCCATCCGTGTCATCTGTGACACCTCTTGTGGATCCATCTGAGGCTTTATGTCAGGCGGTTCTTAAGAGATTGGACTCTATTTGAGAAGATAGGTTTGCTGCCTTGTTGGCTGAGAAGGCTGTGAGCAAGCGTGTTGCATCGCCTTCACCCCCTCCTGCCAAGAGGATGTGTAAGGAATCAGTGCTGTTATCCTCTCCTCCATCACCCCTATCTCCGCTGTGTTGGTGTATCAAGCGTTGGAGAGTTAAAGACTTTGCCTTTTCTTGGTCAATGAGTGAGGAAGGCACGTCCATGTTCCCAAGAGTGTTAGTGTTTCGTCCCCTGTGCAATCTGCTGTGCCTCCCCTTCCCATTGATGCTGTTCAGGGTTCGACTCCGAGGAATTCTTGTTCTACGTCAAGAGTTAGAGATGCTTCTCCGTCATATGTACGGGCCTCTACTCCACACAGACGTGTACATGGACACGTATGTGAGTCATCTATTGCGAGTGTTCATAGCGGTGTTCCTAGTGTTGTGGTTGGTTTATCACAGGAGTTGCTTGTGGCCCCAGTCCGGACAGGTCTGCTGGCATTTCAGGTTCTTTGGCTGCTGAGTCTACAGTTGGTTTGCACGAGGAAGGCATGTTGGATAAGTCTGCATCTTCTTCATGTCATCGGTCTCCATTACCAGAGCAGGAGGAAGGAAACACACAAGAGTTTTTTGGTTTTCTTTTACTGAAGTTGTTGATCTCATTCGTGGGTTCAACAATTTGGAGAGTAGGACTCAGGCTTGGTCGTCTTTCACTCCTACTTGCTTGGAAGCCTTGCTGGGGGCTACGTAAGATCCTAAGTCATCGTGGGGCATGTCCGGTAAGTCTTGCAAAAGGTGAACGTTAGTCAAGGGGTTCTTCTAAGTTGCTTCCTCCACCACTCACGAGGCATAGAAAGTATTATGCCACGAACACTGTCTGCTTGTTGCCTAGTCATCTTAACCTAGACGTTATACGTCTCAAGCCTGGGTTGACTTTGGAGCAGGTGAGGTCGGTGGTACCGTCCTTGTCTCCGCTGGATGCCTCTTCTTTGGAGCCTATGGCAGCTTCCATATTTTGGACTGTCATGGTTGGACTTGTGATTGATGGCCATTGCCAAAATTGTGTCTGACAGGTCCCCAGAAGGGTTGGTGAGTGCTTCTCTTGCCAGTTTGTTGCAGTCAGGGGGCCAATGCATTCTCGTATCTTGCACATCTTTGTGTCAATTTGTGGGGTAATCTTCTGATCAGAAGGGACGCGGCATTGTCCAGGATGGTAAGATCGGTTGACCCTGAGTCCTTGTTGGTGTTCAGAAATGGGAATCTTTTAGAATCTCAGTTCCTGTTTCCTCGGACTGAGCTGGAGGACGTGATAGACTGACAGCAAGCTGACATGAAGGACAAGTCGGTGCATCAGGCTGTGTCCAGGTCAGAGTCTCATTCTCGGAGACATCCCGCCCCTCCTCCCCCTGTTCAGTAGCAAGTACAGAGATCATCGCCTGGTAAGCCGTCTAGGAGTTTGGTTTTAATAATAATAATAATAATAATAATAATAATATACTTTATTTCTGCTCAGGGCCATATACATTGAATATACAAAATACAGACAGTAACATACACAATCTAGATACATAAAACATGATAAAATAGAAAAAGAAAATGAATAATCGGCACTTATCCACAAAATAGCTGAGGTAGCACAAAAGCCAGCAATCATCATACTGGTAGTAACAGTAATAATATTGGTGAGAAAGAAAAAAAAATGCATTGAGAGTAATAACAGTTAGTGCACATATTATATAACTTAAATTTCAACTAGAGACCTTAGATGGTTACAGTAGTCAGGTCCAGAGGGCTAAATACATAAATTAAATGTAAAATAAAAAAACTTTAACTTATAGTAATCACAGTAATAATGAAAAAATAAAATATCAGCAATAAATGTAATAATGACAAAAACTGCAGATGACATCTTGCCAATACAGAGATTAAGTTCTTTATGGGACAAAGGCCTCATTTTCCCATCTTTCCCACAATTTAGATTTTCTTCTTGCTTCACTCCTTAGGATGCTTTGTATGAGCGAGTTGCTGCTGTTTCTCACTCGGGTTACCAGACTGGACATTGTTCGCCTAACAATGATTTTCAAATTGTCCAGGTGGTTTTCTGTGAACATCTGTGTGGCGGAGTGGTAGTGGGGAGTGTTTGTGAGGCGTCTCAGAATGTCATTGTGCACAACAGTGATGCGTCTCATGGTCTCTCGGGTATAGTTCGTCCAGAGGGAACACCCATAGATACTGTAGCAGTACGAGCGGAAGAGCAGCAGTTTCACGTCTCGGTGACAGAAGGCAAACCTCCTTGCAATCATGTTGCCAGCTGCACATAGTTTACGACGCCTCTGTTCAATGTCTGCCGTATCTTTTAGGTCGTCGGTGATAATGTGACCCAAATACGGAAATTCGTGCACAAATTCCAGCTGATGGTTTCCAAGGAAAATTTGAGGTTCTGCAATATGCTTAAGCGATCTCGGGAGCAGCGACATGCACTGGGTCTTGGTTTCGTTGTAGATTATATCAAATTCCTCTGCATAATGGCGGCAAGTGTCGATGAGTCGTTGGAGACCTTGCACTGATGGGGAAATCAGAGCCATATCGTCGGCGTAACAGAGGTTGTTTATAGTTGTTTCATTGACGGTGCATCCGATTGGGAGCGAGTTCAGTTTGACATTCAAGGCATCTGTGTACGTATTAAACAGGTATGGAGAGAGAATGCCCCCTTGCCGAAGCCCATTTAGGGAGCCGAAGGTGTAAGATAATACGTTACCCCATTTGACACAGAATTGCTGTGTGGAAAACCAGCAATGTAAAATGCCAATTAGATACAGGGGTGTGCCCCTTTTATGCAGCTTCAGGAAGAGCTTCAGGTAGTTTACTCTGTCAAATGCTTTTCTCACATCTACAAAACAAAGGAAAACAGGAGAGGCTGATGATAGGTAGTAGTTCAGCAATTCTTTCAGTATGTAGATGCAGGTGTCGGTTGAGTGGTTTGCTTTAAACCCGAACTGGTTGTCAGTGGTGTGTAGAAAGGGGAGAAGTCTCACTAGAAGAACAGACTCAAGTATCTTCGATGCGATCGTTGTGATTGCAATCGGCCGGTAGTTGCCAGGGTCAGCTGCGTCCTTTAGCTTGTTTCTTATTAATGGTATCAAGTGAACTAAGAGTAGGGAGTCTGGAAGAAAACCGGTGAATTATGCACGCATTGAATAGGACAGCTAGCAAATGTAAATTATCGGATGGCAGAATTTGAAGGCCTCTGCAGGAAGACCATCACAGCCGGGTGATTTATTATTAGGTAGGCTGTTTATGGCATCGCTGATGTTACCTGGCGTAATACGGTCTGCAAAATGAAATTGAATGTTGTCAGTAAGGAGGTTATCTACATCCCTTCGGGAATCTTGATCATTTATGCAATTCAGGATATTGTTGAAGTGATCGCCCCACATTCTTGCAATAGCTTCGTCTCCGACTGCTTCCCCTACTCTCTGTGATAGCTTTTTAGTTTTGGGATTTAAGGACTGGATATCTTTCCAAAGACGAGGATAATCACCAGATTCTAAGTTTCTAGACATTGCATCGGCTCTTAGTTTGTTTTTTTCATTTAACCTGCAGTGCTTAAGAGCAAGTTTGAACTGCGCTCTCGCCTGTCTCATTAGTAATGCAGTGTGCCCTTCCCTGGGGCTACCATTTTGCCTCCACAGTAAAAACATTTCTCGTGAGTATGTATACCTTGACGAAATCTGTAGGCAATCCTGCCCGAAGCAAGCATAGCGGAGATTATGTTCGAATAGAATTCATTCGGATCCCTCTTGTGGTGGTCATTTCTACAATTTGTGTTAGTACAAAGTAAGGCGTCTGCCGGTTGAACTATTGACCGCAGCCTGGTTTCCGTGGTCGCCCTAAAGTATCTGGTTTTCTGTTGGTTTTTAAAATCCCAGTTTACCGCTGGTGGGCGATCAGTTAGGGGGTTCACGGTAGGGAGGGATGGGGTACTGAATGACACCTGTAATGGGATGTGATCGTAGCCCGTTGCAAGATCATAGCGAATATTGCAGGTCATAATAGAATCATGAAGTTGTGGAGATGTGATGCAGTGGTCCAGCCAGGAAGTTGTAATAGCGTCTGCTCTATTATGTACATATGAATAAGAGGAGGGAGGGAGGAGCATTACATTGCTAATTTGGAGAGCATGATTTTGACAGAAGCGAGTAAGTTCATTATAAAATTGTTTTGTGGGATGAGAATTAAGGTCCCCGATTATACAAATATGATCAGCAGGAGAATCATGAATAATACTGTGTAACTCCTCTAGGATCATGCAGTAGTGATCAAAATTATTGTTATTTTCCCATGGCATATAAACATTAATAATTAGGATATTAGAGTTCCCTACTGTCACTTGAAGCCCCAGTAATCTGTCACACCTGTAGGTCATCACCTTTATCGTATTGTCTAACGATTTGTGCCACAGGAAAGAAAGGCCTCCTTTCGGGCGACCGGCTAGGATTTGATCTGTAACTTGCATCGATGAAGTCGAGAAGGTTCTGAAGTCTTCATGAATTGAATCGCAGATGGCAAGGTCATGTGGCCAGAGAAGCGTTTCTTGCAAGGCAATGATGCCTTTGAAGTTTTTGCAGAACATGTTTAGGAGAGGAATATTCCGCTTGAGGCCAAAAATATTCCAAGAGATTATGTTTAATGTATCCATGGCTACTCACGAAGATGGGAGATGAATGCGCTGATCATTTGGGTGGATGGGGGGTTAGCCAGGGGGAGTGGGCAGTCACTCGCCGTGGGGGGTTGACTGGCACTTGCGGTGGAAATGACCCTGTTGGAGTGTCAGTAAGTTCCCCTGGGGGTGGTTGATCCCAGATTAGTTTGTATCTTGAAACTAATATATTAGGACAGAAATTCTCGCCTTTAAGAACGTCGAGGTGTTGAAATAGGCAGGTAATCCTGTAAGCCACTTTGTTTAATCCTGCATGGGAGTTCGTGAGAGATGAGCGGGGTCAGAGCCAGTGAGAAACTTGACACTCTCCACTATGGCATCTAACGTCACCGATGAGCGCAGATTGTGAATTACTACGTGACATCTCTTCTCAGGTGTCGGGCGAGGTGAAACACGAATGTTGGGCTCCGGTCCAGCGGCCAAACGGGAGGTTCTTCTCTTCTTTCTGCTTGTTTGTATCTGCCAGCCGCCAGACCCCTCATGATCAGTTTCATCTGCATCTACGATGCGGGGTTGGGGGGGAGAGATAGGGTGGGGAGGATTACGAGGGCTAGTAATCATCACCGGAGATATATCTTCCACCGGAGGTACTGGGGAGGAGAAGAGGTTGGGGGACCAAGAGTCCCCTCGGAACGGGCCACTTTCGTGTTGCTGGGAGGCGAGGAAAAACTGGATGCCGCATTCGTAGGAGTCTGGTGGCTATCTGTGCGATTGTCTATCGATCCCTGCACTCCTTTGATCACATCCCAGATCCGTGTGAGGTTATTCGTTTCCACCGTTTTAAGGCTGTTTAGGGATTCCTGTAGTCCTTTGATCATGTCCCAGATTCTTGATAATTTATCATTTGTCTCCTCAATTTTGGTGGGGCCCTCCCATTCATCTCAGCCTAAGTCAGAGGATCAACATCCCTTTCGGTCCCGCTCTTACAGGTCAAGGAGTGGCTCCAGGGGTAGAAGTAGGGGGGGTCATCGATAGGTTGGGCGCCTCTCCCTCTCCTTTGCCCCTTGTGGGGCGGGGGGCTGCCTGGTGGGCCAGTGGGCCAAGTGGCATAGTTATGGGGTGGAGAAGTGGGTAGTAGATGTCCTTCAGGTGGGGTATCTACTACTGTTAGACTTCTCTCCCCCACTCTTGGACAAGCCTCTGTTCAGGCAAGTGTATCCCCCAGATTCTCTGGAGGTCTTAGCTCTCCGGGAGGAAGTGCAGAAAATGCTGGACAAAGGTGCAATAGAGGAAGTGGGGCATCTGTCTCTGGGGTTTTACAGTCATATCTTCTTGGTGCCCAAGCCGTCAGGGCGATGGAGACCTGTGGTCGACCTATCCACCTTGAATCATTTTGTCAGGAAGACGAGGTTCAAGATGGAGACCCCATGATCAGTGTTGGCAGCCTTTACATCATTCATCAGACCGAAACTTGAAGCTCAAAACAGTTTTCCTCCTGGCCTTGGCTTCTTCGAAGGGAATGGGGGAGCTGCATGGCCTGAGCTATGATGTGAAGCATACCAGGGATTGAGGGTCAGTGTCCTTCGAATTTGTCCCAGAATTCGTGACTAAGACCCAGAATCCCTCGGTGCAGGATGATAGGTTCGCCTCCTTTTCCATTCCATCACTGGATGACTTTATGGGCAGTGATTCTCAAGAGCTCTTGTTGTGTCCTGTCAGGGCTCTGTGTTGCTATCTGAAGAGGACATGACATCTTTGGCTAGGTTGTTGTAGGCTTTTTGTTAGCACGGGGGCATACGAAGAAAAAGGTGTCCAAGAATATAATCTGTTTTTGGATACGTGAAGCTATTTGACTCTTGATGATTCCGCCACCACATCTATGCAGGCTAGAGCACGTGATGTCCGGTCCCTCTCTGGGTTTGTTGAAGAATTTGGCTGGCACTTTCTTGAAGAATTTGGCTGGTACTTGGTTACACCAGTCCACGTTCGCCTCTTTCTATCTTAAGGATGTTGCCCACAGATCTATGGACACTTTTTCCTTAGGTCCTGTGGTGGCTGCCCAACCGATCAGGTAACTCAAAGTTTCTCTTAACCAGGCAAGTTTGTATCTTACCCAATATGATTGTGTGGAAGAGAGAATGAGTGAGTTGGCTGGTCTCTTTCTTTCTCTTGTTCCTTTCCTTCTTCCTATGGGCAGGTTGAGGATTAGACACGTCATTTGCTGGACTGGTCTGATACAGGTGAGTAAGGTAGTAATACTGATAGTTTGGTTGCTTTGTGTTCAAATAGTCAAACCCTCTATTCAGTAGCATATACCCCGCTCTCTAGCAAGGGTGGAGTGAGGAATAATAATGAAATCTGGTGCATTTGTTTGTTATTGGACAGTTAGTATGTGTTTAGTTCCCCACTGCAATGAGTTTCCATATATCATTGTACATAACCCAGTGGCTGAGTTGTTGGATATCAGTTTATCTAGCTTCTCACAGGCATCAGTCCCTCTCCTGTAGATATTTCTTTTGGAGTTGGACTGGTGGGTAGGCCCCCGGCCACTTTAGGATGTCTTTACCTCCCACCATGTATAAGTCTATTCTCTTGTTAAGACTGAAGGCTTGTTTGTGTATGAATAAATGACAAATTTTTCAAGACAATATGTATTTTTCATAACTACAAACCTAAGGTCTTAACATTTTACTGCCCACCTCTAGCTGCCCCTCTGTCTTCTTATGACATCCTGGGTTGGAAAAGACTGAACGCAGTAGCATGGGTGTGCTGTCTTTGACCAGTTTTCACCCAATATACGCACGCATTACCAGATCTCACAAGATTCCTTGCTTTTTCATCTCTGATTTTTAACCGGATCCAGCTAGGCACTAGAAAATTTGTCATTTTTTGGAGGGGTTTTAAGTACGTATTTGCAGATTTGAGCTATTCAAGGGGGAGGGGGTTATCAGCTACACATCCTCTGCAGATACGGGGGTTTCACTGTAGTGGACTTCTAGTCTTTCAGTAACAGCCACCAAGGGGTACAGATCAGCCTTTGCTCAAGTCTGTTGGCCTAGGGGATTAACCTGTCTTGGCCATAGGGGCTATCAGCCATCACAGGGACTTTCAGAAGAAGGCCTTTTGAGAGGTTCAGGCACCAGTGTGGGATGTTGCCGAGGTCCTTGCTAGCTTGCGTAGCACCATTTGAGCCCCTACAGCAGGCTTCAGACAAAGACTTCACTTTGAAGATGTGTTCTGTCGAGATTGTCAGTTTCAGTAACGAAAGTCAGTACAGCAAAAGCAAGAAGTCTGTCAGTTTGAATCACATTCTGGAATTCATAAACCTGTAAGACTGGTTAACAACAATAACTCCATCCCACCCCCTGTGGGGGCTTTTCAAGTTACACAAATGGGGCAGGATACTGACGGGAACAGATTTGAAAGGATTCTTAAATAAAACTCTGATTTTCCTCATCTGGAGCCTTATCTTTATGACAGACTGGAACAGGTACAGGAGCTGATGATGGTTGAGGTAAGGGGGTAACACTTCCATGATCATGAACATGTACGTGTAAGGGAGAGACATGGCCCTGTAGAGAAATTGGCGAATCACTCTTCCCAACAGCACGTACGCGTACGTTTGAGGGAGAGACACAGCTGTGTAGAGAAGCCGGCGAAGCACTCTTATCACTTGCGACAGTCACGAACATGTACGCATAAGGGAGAGGCAGCCGTGTAGAGAAAACAGGGAACCACTCATGTGACTCGCAACTCTTCCATTGTCATGAACATGTACATGTAAGGGGAGACATGGGCGTGTAGAGAAGTCAGTGAATCATTCTTCCCACTAGCACATACATGTACGTGTAAGGGAGAGGCATGTCCGTGTAGAGAAGTCAGCAAATCACTCCTCCCACCCGCACATACGTGTAAGGGGGAGACAGCTGTGTCGAGAAGATGGCGATGCACTCCTCTCACTCGCAGATGATGAGGAGACGGAAACTAAGACACAGGAGGTGGGGGAGAGAGCTTCTTCCCTCTACGACATCTCTTGCTAGAAAGGGGAGGGGAAGAATCACTCCTTCTACGACTCTTCTTGCCGGAGAGAGCAGAATACCTCTCTTGAAAAACAGAGTCCAGCCTCTCAAACATAGCTTGAAACGTCTTCAATGGCTCAGTGAGAGGAAGAGTTACATTATAATTGAATGAGATGACGTCGCAGCAACAGAAGGAAGAAACGCCACCACAGCTGATGTAATAGGCTGAGAGGATGCTGGGAGTGACATCACGGCATCTCAAATGGCAGCATTGGTCGATGGCCTCACTGGTGGAGAAATAAAGGCTGACCGGCAAGCTTTGACATTGACACGGGCATTCCGCTAGGAGGCAGCACATGAGAACCAACGTAATGTGGGTCAAGAGGTGGGGGTGGCTGACAAAGGGGCTAAAAGCTGCCAAGAAATGGGAAAGAAGGCTATCCAAGTACGGGGAACCCCGTAAGCACAGAGACGGCCAAACAGCTGCCATCTTGTTTGTTTCGGAATCTGAAATAAAGAAAACAGAAGGCGTAGCCTCCTTTCTCTTGGAGAAGACAATAGATACTGTGCAACTCCTGAGACTTCCAACAGCAAATCGATGGAAGAAAAGGAAGGAGATAGTGGTACAACTGATGCAGGGGGTGGGGGGCCGCTTCTGGAAGAGGGGGATGCTGAAATGTCCAAATGAGGAGGTGAAAAACCCTCCTAAGAAGGACAAGTAGGAACTCTACGATGCTCCCTTTTCATGTAAAACACCCTCCACTGTGACTTAGGCCAGGAACGACATTCCTGCCAAGGATGAGTAATGGTACAAAAATTAGATCGGCACTTACTGCAAGTAGTATGGCTATCTGTAATGGTAGCAGCAAAAAACCTGGAGCATGGAAAAGCCTGAACGCCTGGACACAAGTGTTGACAAGGTTTTGCAGAATCGGAGGGCTCTATGACAACAACAAAGCACACAACACAAACACACTGCAACAAAAAGAAGTGACGGGCAAACAAAGCAACAAGCTTGGGAGGAGAGCAAAAGCGACTACTCTCCAAGGCCGTCAAAGAAAGACTGGCACGTCATGAGGTTTTGTGCCTGGTCATTGACCAGCTTCCACATCATATACGCATGAGTTGCCAGATGCCACAGATTCCTTGCTTTATGATCTTCGATTGTTTTTAAATAGTTTCCAGCTGGCACAAGAGGATTATCCTGTTGTTAAGACCGAGGGTTTGTTAGCTATGAAAAATACAGATTGATTAAAAAATTTCCTTATCACAAATTTTACAGTACTTAGCTCAAATCTTATCATCCTCTAATACCTAACTAAGCCTAACTTAACATTACCCCAACCACCTAAGAACCCTAAACTTAACATCCTTAATTCTAGTATTGCAGATACTGCATAAAGTTTTCTATTTTCCTCTTGTCGGCAGCTCCTTCTGCAAAGAGCCTCTGGTTTCTTTTATAGTTCCCAAATTGCCCAAATTGATACCTCCAACTGCTCATAGATGAGTAGCCAGAAACCACTGAAACTGGCGACCGCCCCCAACACAGCTGTTTGCCTGCTCAAGCACTCAATTTCCTGAACTTGATCCTGTTGTTGCTTGAGGGTTGACTCCAGTTCCCAATTGCACACCAGCAAAGTCTTTCCCAACTCAGCAGCCACGAACTCTGTATGCCATCAATTTAGCCAGCTAACTACCACTTCGCCACTGGGCTCAGAAAGAAAAGGGACCACAACCAACTGGCAAAACTGTCTCTCGGCTTCCACTGTTGAGTACAATTTAAGGGAAGCCATAGCTCACACTCATTCCCATCTACCAAACTGGAATGAAAAAAAGAAAAGACTAACATTAATATTAAACAATATCTCACCCACAAGCTCAAAATGATGATAAAAAACAAATCCTAAAACTACAGTTTAAAAATTGCCTAACGTAATCAACCTAACAACAACAAACAAAATACTATAAAGAAAAAAATCAAACATTCATTCACATTCACACAGACCCAACATTTTTATATTACCACACCCCCACCCCCACCCAAAAAAAAGAATGTAGTTTAGCCAAGATTAGAGGGTCTCAATGTCATATCAGAACTGCATACTTATCGTAGCGGTATTTCTACATAACATCATGTCACTTTTAATTATCTAGTATGAGAGAGGTTACAGTGTTGGACACTTTCAACACCTTAACTCACTGAATTCTTTGGTATATTCAAACAAGTGCTGCTGCTTCTCTTTATACCTTCCTATTATTATAGTTTTAGGAAACGCACTACAACCGATACTGTAAACACTTGGCTTACTTGATAGGGTTAACATATTCTGTTATGATGTTCATGATTGTCTCCAGTACAAAAATTACTTTAAAATTTTGATACATTTTAAATATTGTATAATGAACGTGAATGATATATAATAATAGATACAATAGTAATGATAACGCTATAGTAAAAAATTAAATGGAGTCTTAATAAACAAACGTCTGTTAAAAATGAGACAGTAATATTAGTTACAGCGACGTAACCTGTTCAGAATTCTCTCTTTCTGTGTCTGTCTGTCTGTCTGTCTGTCTTGGTCTGTCTGTCTGTCTCCAACCATACCTAAACATTGCTCTCACTAAAACAACTCTTAGAGCTCCCCCACCTCCTCCTTATTAAACACTGCTCCCCCACCTCCCCCTTAGTAAACACTGTTTCCACATAATTTTTCAAAGTCTCTAATGAAGTTGTAACAGATGGACATGTTCGCAACTGTACATTCCAGGCAAAAAGAATGTAGTGGCCAATGATAGACCTCTTCACTACAAGGTTCAACAAAAAGTTAGAGGTCTACCATTCAGTGTTTTCTGACTTATGTCAGCCTCATGTAGAGAGGTACCATCAGTCCCATAAGCTCCTATCTCTTCACAGATGGGAGCTATCACGTACCTCCTGCTATAAAGAGGGATTTTTTCAATGAGTTGTGGCTCAAATGTTGGGATACCTCAGGAAGTCCACTTCATTCGTGTACCAGGGGAAGTGGGCCGTCTACAGTGGTGGTTGACAGGGCCAGAACAAAGGGTTACAGGGCTGCTTTACCTTTGGTTCTTCATATGAAGAATGTTGACAAATCTACATCTTGGGAGATATCTTTGCTGATTAAAAGATTTGAGCAGTCCTATACCCCTAGAGCTCAAACTTCCTGCATGGGATCTAACTCTGGTACTGAGTAATCTCACCTGACCTCCTTACAAACCTTTATGTCAGGCTTCGGATAGACACTTAATCTTAAGGTAGTTTTCTTGGTAGTCTTGGCATCATCGAAAAGGGTGGACAAAGTCCATGGTCTGTCCTATATCTAGCTACCAACGGTTGGGGGTCAATAGCCTTTGAATTTGTGGCTAAGACTCAAAATCCTTCAATTCAGGTTGAGAGGTTCACCTCCTTTTCTATCCCTTTGGTGAGAGACTGTTAACAACAATCCAGACAAATTACTTTTTTGCCCCGTTGGACCACTATATGCTTATCTAAAAAGACTCGACAGTTCCTCCTTGGCATTCAAGAAGAATGTAGTATCTGTTCAGAGAAATTTGAATTCTGGTTCATAGCTTCACCAAACCATTTTCTTCTACCTGATGGATGTTGCCCACAGGTCCTTGAAAACTTTTTTCCTGGGTCTGGTGGTGGCTGCTCAACAAATTGTGTAGCTCGCCCAGTGCCCCTAGCAGGACAGTCTGGATCTTTCCTAAGATGTTAGTATGAAAGTGAAATGAATAAGATAACTGGTCTCTTTCTTTTATTCTTTCTTTCTTCTTCTCTACACATGAGGCGTATGCAGATAGTACCATCACAAGCCTCCAACTGGCTGGTACAGGTAAGTGAAGCAGTCATACTGTGAGTACTGTTATTAATGTAAGTATACTTTTCAGTAGCAAACCCTTCCTCTCTTTAGCAAGGAGAGAGGGGAGTGACAACAAACCCATATAGGTGGCTACATTGGTGTGTTGTGGGAACAGATAGCTCTTCATCTTCCACTTACGCAGTGAATTTAGACATTGTACTAAATGCAGTATAGTCTGAGCCTTAGAAATACACACATATCAAAAGGTTCAAGAGGCTCAGGTCATCTACTTAGAATTCTCTTGAACAGGAAGATTGACCATGTGTGCTGAACCTCCAGTCAGTTCAGGATTACTTACCTCCCAACAAGCGAGTCTATCCTAATGTTAAGACCTAGGTTTGTTCCATCCTTGTACAAATGATGAATTTTTATTTAATTTGGAATTTTCATAACAAACAAACCTGCGGTCTTAACATTTAGTGCCCACCTCAGTTTACCTGGGTTGGAAAATAACTAAGGCATCACAAGATCAAGCTTAGGTCAGTGGTGTCACCCACCTCGTCCCACCTCGTTCTTGACAGATGCCAGAAGCCACCAATTCCTTGCATAAACAGTTATAGTATTGTTTTTTACCAGTTTCCAGTTGGCACTAGAAGTTTTATCCTAATGTTAAGACCACACGTTTGTTATTTATGAAAAATGCAAAGTAAATAAAAAAAATGTCATGTTTGTATACTAGGAAAAATTCAAATTTTACTTAAAAATTTGTTATCTTAATGATGTATAATTCATATTGTAAAATGGTTAATGAAACAAAATTTTCGTTAAAGATTTATTTCTGGCAAGTGTATTTTAATAAAATTAGATATGGACGAGACCTGGCTCGGCTGTTTGTCATCACACTTGAGTGTATAAACAAACACAATGAAGTTTTTGTTAATATTAAAATTTGGTCAGCATTATTTTAAAAATCAGCATTAAATACCAGTGTATAGGCTCAAGATAGTTTGTTTTAATTGAGATATTGACATTATCAAAAAGTATAATAATTATCATTATCTTTTAAGTCACCATTGTGGTTGTGTACCACCTGATTTACCAAAGCTACTCAAAATCATCACTTACACTATATAATTTTTCTTACTGTTTTTAATAAATTTTAGTTATGTATGATTTTTTTTTAGGTAAATTTTCTTTGGATATTCATTATGATTTTTATTTCAACTTTGCAAAGTTAATGAAACAGAGAGGTACAAATGAACAAACTTTGCAAAACCATTGTCCATTAATCAGCATCAAGTGTTGGTAATAACAGTAGTGGGCTGGGTCATTAAGGCAAATTTAGTTTACTATTGAATACAACTGGTTTAGTTAAACTAACCACTAGTATTAATATAATACCATTGGTTACCATTGGGTTTTAATGTTTTTTTGTTTGAAATGAGTGATGATTTCTTTTAAAAATTAATGGAGAATGTGAGGGTGACTGGAAGTTTGTGCAGTATTCTCTTTGTGTAGATGAAGAATTCACTAGAGCAAGGGAAGCATGCAACCAAAGTACTTTGATATTTTTCTATTTTGAAGCAGTTAACAATACGTACTCCCTTTGATTGTTGACTTAGCAACAACTGAAGTTGAGGTACTCATCCAGTACAGTATAACGAGTGTACGTAAACAGAAACATATGCATGTTATCTTTGTTGTAGCCAGTAAAGTAAGTGCCTTGCTGGAACTTCTTCAGAGCCAGGTTAATTTGTTAGACATTTACATAGTTTAACATTTTCACTCATAACTTTTGTCAATAGTATTTTTATGGTCACTCCAGGAAGTGAGTTCCTTTCTTGCCATGTGTACAAGACACGTTTAAAACAGCAGACAAAATGAATTAGCAGTGTTTGGAACGACTATATGATAAGTCTGGTGTTTGCTTACATCTCCAGAAAAATTGATTTGATTAGCTGTTGACTTACATACTTGTAAATTACATGTTTCTTAAAATGTTTATTGTCTGGAGTGTTTTGGAAACATTATTTTCCTGTAAACAAAGCTTACTTGGTATATTTTAGTCATCTTACACCCTACATGTCATAAATTTGGTAATGAATTCTGATAAAAGCATTTTTATTTGTTTCCCTCGAGTTTATATAATGTCTTGTTGCTATTAATAATCTGTCATCCTAAGGTGCTTTTTTTTTTCTTAAAATGAAAAATTATTTGTGATTCAGCGTTGCACATCAGCATATTTACTAATTAGTTGAGGAAAGTGAAGAGATTTTTTTGTGCTAGTGTAATTAATTAAAACTATTTTTACTCTAGATCATGTAAAGAGGGAGAAGCATGAAGTTCTAGATGAAAACGCCTTGGATTACGAAGCAATGGATAATGATGAGGAGGAGGATGAGGAAGAGGAAGAGAAGCAGGGTTTTAATGGCAAAATAGAGAGTAAAGATGAACCTCAAATTTCTCCCAAAGCTCCCAAACTTACTGAGGATGATAGAGATGACAAAAAAGAAAATGAGAAAGACACCACTAAAGGTAAAGATAGTGAGGACAAAAAGACAACCAGGGACTTGAAAAGAACTCATAATGATCACAGAGATGAGAGGTCAAGGTCAAGGTCAAGAGGAAGACAGACAGGAAGGTCACGTGACTGGCGTGAGAGATCCAGGGATAGAAGGAATAGGTCACGAGACAGAAAACACTCACGAGATAGAGGCAACCAGCGGAATAGATCAAGGGAACGATCTCGTGACAGGAGAGGTAGATCCCGTGATAGAAGAGGTAGATCCCGTGACAGAAGAGGTAGATCTCGTGACCGAAGAGGAAGATCTCAGGATAAACGAAACAGGTCTCAAGATAGGAGATCAAGAAGTAGAGATAGAAAATCTAGAGATCGATCACGAGAGAGAAAATCAAGTAGAGAAAGGTCCAGAGATAGGAAATCCAGAAGTAGAGAAAAATCAAGGGAAAGGAAATCTGGCAGCAGGGACAAAGGAGGAAGCAGAAGGCGTGGTTCTTCTAGTAGTGATAGCAGTAGTGATAGTGACTAGATGTAAGTGGCTGCGAGTTTTATATGGTTAGTGCAGATTTTTTTGCTTTCCAATGATTTTATTATATACTAAATTTAAATAGTTACTAAAGTAGTATATGTAAATTCCACAGGGGCATTGTGTACATGTTGGAATCGAGTCTATCCAGTGTTCTGTATTTGAGTATTTTAAAGATTTAAAATAATGACTTAATAGTGATATTAAGTAACTTAAGTTGTAATTTTTTTTATTAATTCTTGTATATAAAAAATTAAACAGAAATTTGCCCTTTTCTAATTGTATAAAAAAAAAAATTCTCATTGTAGCAAGGAAAAAAGTAAACATTGTTTCTCAAGTGAAGTGCTGTGTAGATGGTTAAAAAAAATACAAATTTGTCAAGTATATTTAATATCCAGTTTTTTATTTTTCAGCAGAAAAAATATAATTTTACATTATTCTCATCAAACTGCTAGATTATACAGAAATCCATTATAGTTTCCAAACAATTACTAGAAGTGAATATGTGTGCGTGAGCACATAATTTCACATAAATGGGGAATATTTTGTAGAATACTTGTACATTTATTTTTACAACATGAGTACTTTGACAATGATAACCTTCCCAAGAAAGTAATGGGAGGTAATTTTCAACTATGTTAAGAGTATATTTCTTAGTATTCAAATGTTAAATACTGACAGTCAATCCACTAGCAGATGAGAGAGCTGGTTTTGCATTTGTATCAAGATATTCTTACATGCCAGTGGTAATGGTTACCACAGATAATTAAAAATATATATCAAAAGCCTGCTATTTTTCTTTCTTTCCATTAATTAAAATGCATGGTTTATGTTTATAGACTATACAAAAATGTAATTCAGCAAAGTCTTGAATTCTTACATATGGCACACTTGTCTATCAAAACTAAGCACAACCAATATGGTGCATTGGATATTATCCTTCAAGGTTATGTGGATGACACATATCCTAAAGTACCACTCATGTAAAAGAAAAAAAAATTATCAAAACTTGAGCAGCAGGAAACCTCCAGAACAAAGAATTGAGCTAAGGCATATTAATAATACCTACACTTAAAATTGTGTTTAGCCACTCATCCATTATCAAGGATGAAATACACAAAAATATAATATATAAGATGTATTTACATGTGTAATAAATATGTTATATATATATAATTTATACATCAATATATACACAACATGCCTCACAAATACACAACTGAAAAGTTATGATGTGCCAAATTACTCCAATTTTCAACTCTACCCCCAGTGATTTTGAATACTGAACTGGAAGATCAAGTACAGTATAAGAATTAAAACTGAAGTGTCTCTCTCTCTTATAAAGATCCTGGACATGTAAAAATGTAATCACTTACTGAGCAAATAGACAGGAACACAAAGCTGTATGGCTAAAACAAAGTTTGCTTATGCAATTGATGAAAGTATAAAATTTCAAATATGTGCACTTGCAGCCAGAACATCAGTCAATGCAACTTACATCAAGCAAGCTCCTACACATAATTCAGAGCATTCTAAAATCTTTTGTAAATCAAATCTGAAAAAAGTTGACAACATAACGACACTAGATATAATTGTATATATCGGTACATAATCCTGCATTATCCCTAAAATATCTAGTTTCTATTTGAAAAATTTTTTAACCCTAGTTTTGTCTCCACCTGGGTTCTCCCACAGGAAGCTCCCAACAAATATCTATTTTTTACAAGTTTCATATAGACTAAAATACAGACATATGAAAAAATATATAAAAGACCCTGAAATAAAAAGAATGCCAAGAAAATGGTATCTACCTCCAATTCTGTGGTGAATTCAATAGGAAAACAATTAGACCTAAATTCCAATATGTATGGAATTCCATCAAGCATGCACAGTATTGCACTGCATATTAAAGAAAGGCTTTGTATGGAATTCCATTGAGGATACACAGTATTGCACTGCATATTAAAGGGTAACAAGCCAGAGTCTATGATGCAAACTTTGTTATGTTCAAGGTGCATTATTATTGATTTACGCAGACAAAACATAAACTTTTACAGGTAATTTAGCACCGTGGAGTATAAAATACAGTGAAGAAGAATTTTTGTGTTATTGGTATTCTCATTACCTTGCCTGTAATATTGTTCTTTTCAGAAGGCTGAAACATCCTCCCAAAACAGGTGATAATTTTGAATGTTATTTTAAAGAGGAATAAGATGTTTTCGCATGTGGAGAAAATATATAGCTGTTGAACAAGACTGCAAATATAGACTTTAACGGCATTTATGGGAGGATTAGTTCTGGCTTCAAAGTAGAAAAATAAAGTGCCACAAATAATGCAGCAGTGATCAAAGGGGTGCTGCAAAGGACCTTTAGTACCACCTGTGAGATAAACATTCACACATTTATTGCTACTGCTTAGTTAAATATGAACACTCAATATTATAAGCAATTTAAAGTTATTCCAGCTGATTCCTCTCAAACTTTCCTTCATTTTGTTGAGAAAGATTTCGGGGAAAAAACTAGGTATTTAAATATTTTAGAATGCAGCCTAGCACATGAAAATTACTTCCCTGCATATAATGGTAACTACTGTACATTTATCAGATGCTAACAGTAGAAATGGACCTCTTTCATTGAATGGAATATAGAATTTTGGCCACGGCTAAGTGCTGTGACCTGTGAGGTGATTCAGCACTGAAAGGGAAAACGATAGTTGAAAGATTTTAAATGTGTAACAGTAGGGAAACCTTGCAGTTGCACTATGCAACAAATTGTTAGAAGGGTGGAAAGTAAGATGGAAGTAAACATCAACAGAGGTGCAGTAAAAGGAATGAAAGATGTTGCAGCTAGGGGCTGGGGGACAATGCAAAGTACCTTAAGTAATGTCTACCCTGCAGCACCTTACGGCACTACCCCTTTCATTGAGTCTGGTTGGCAGTAAGGCAAACAGGAAGAGCAGTATCAAATCCGTTGTCCTGCGAAGGTACATTTGTCTCTCAGTTTTAGGTTTATATTAAATGGAAAATTTAAAGTAAAGTAAATTTCAGAGAATAGCAAGCATCAAATCTGATTTAAAATTTTGCATGGGTGCCCCTACCTGGGCAGTGACATCATAACATTTTTGGACACTGTTCTTCATGCCGCCTGTCTATCATGAAATGGTTAGTCCAGCACTAGCATTCACAATAGTAAGAAGTACATCAAAGAACATGCCAAGACTGTTTATGCAACTATACTCTTAACTTCACCCGATAGTAGTGATGCTGGCAATCATACCAAATTGAGGGAAGCAATTCCAGCCATCCCAAGTTCTAGACAAAACATTACAAGCTCATGTGGCCGAGATGCACCAAACAAATTAATCAACATTTATTCTATGATGATGGAGAGCAAATGCTAGTCTAATTACATACCAAGAAAGTGAAAGCAACATCCAAAGGATGATAAATATTAATTAAATCTGTGGACAGAATATACAAAAATGTGCTCCAGTGGACCTAATTCCATTATGAAGACTTCAGCAAATAGTCTATAATAAGTACAATATTGCAAGTAAAAAATAACTACTTAGATTTTGCAGTTGCTTCAGGTATAAATATGTGAAAAATACTGAAGATCAGTTTGCCACAAAATCAAAGAGCAATGAAAAGTTAAATGATTAGCAATGTGTAATAATAGTGAGTCATGCCATATTGCCAAGTGTAGAATTGGGGCAAATAACCCCCTCAAGAACTTTAGTTTGCTGAAAACCAATCTAACCGCCATTGGTTTAAAACTATTAATTTTTAGGAATGCTTCCACCACTGTTTTTTAACCAATGTGAAGAAATACTTGGAGCAGAGAGGGTTGGACATGAGTTCTTTTGATAATAGAGTGCATCTGACTATCCTCGATCTTATTAAATACTGCATGAAGATAACAGTGCCAATGGTTGTTAGTTTGTTTGTATGGTGCTTTTATGTTGCATGGAACCAGTGGTTATTCAGCAACGGGACCAACAGCTTTACGTGACTTCCGAACCATGTCGAGAGTGAACTTCTATCACCAGAAATACACACCTCTCACTCCTCAATGGAATGGCCGAGAATCGAACCCGCGACCACCAAGGTAGCCAATGGTTATAATTTGACCTCGTAACATCCTCAAAGCTAAAGCCTAAGGACCAGCAGAGTATAATTCACCTAGACCTGCCTTATGTCTGATCACAATTGAACAGCCTTTGATGGCAACCTTAATCTGGATATATTTATTACTGGAAGTCATTCACGACTGCATAAGCAACAACCTTTACTAAAGCTGTAATGGATGGCTAAAATCCAGAGACAATGTTTGTCAAAAGTGTTATGAAGTGAAGGATTAAATTATTTGAAAGTCCTTACAGGATAATGATGGAGACATCAAGAAAATTCTTAGGGTAGGAAGAGTAACCAGCAAAGAATGATCTGAAAGAATGACTCATGAAATTCAAGCCATTCACTGTGACTTCAGCCATTCAGTCCTCAAGACTATGAAATGAAGAGTTAAGAGTGGTTGGACAAAAAGAGCAATCCAGAAAAGAAATGAGATAATTATGGCTTAAAGCTTAAACTGGGAAATCCCACAGTATTAGTTAGAAAGGTTGGACAGCAAGTTGGAAGAATGGATGCAGGGTAAAAGGTTAACAAGTGGGCACAGCTATGAGCCAAAAGGACAATGCAAAAAAACCGTAGGAGATGCACTGATGATACTTTCTACTATAAAGGGTGGATTTGTCTAAATGACTGTAATTAGCCTAAAAGCACTTGTTAATCATCAACCAAAGAAGATCATGTAGGAGCAGTATGTAAATGAGAGTGAGTTTTTAGCATTGCACTTAATCTCAAGGACAATATTATTAAAGAATAAAATCCTTGGCTAGAATGCAGGGTAAGTCATTGGTATGGTCACTGAAGATTTACAAACCCTGGAACTTTCTGATGCATTAGAGGAAAAATTTATCACAAAGTTTTTCAAAACGTTATCAACAAAAAAATCAACTGCACTGAACTTATACCCCAAATTTTCTAGTAAGATGTCCTCATTTGGTTCTGAAAATGTGACTTGGATCTTATAAACCTAATTTACAATAGTAATAATTGGTTTTCCAGGATTACCTGCAGCAGAAGACCATTCTAATATACATTACACATACCATTCAGCATCAAGATCTATGACCTAACATTATCTATCACAACACCCTTGCTATTTACTTTACTGGACCTTGTCAAGCACATACGAATTATATCCATAATATTTCATCACCACTAACAATCTTTATAATAAAAACAACTGGTCTGGCAGGGTAAGTACTATAAGTTAGTTTTTTAATAGTATAATAATGTGCCTAATTTATTTTACATTATACAGTAGTGTTGTATCACTGCTGTATTGTTACCAATCTTATTATTTGCTGCTTTTATAAAAATGTATTTTTAAAATATATGTAATAAAAATAAATGTTACCACAAGGTACTTCCTGCTAAAGACAATACAGTATTGTATAGCTGGATTCCAGTATATATATGGGGCCTTAGGACCTATTATCCATGTGCATGGATAATAGTGTAAAAAAAAAAAAAAAAAATAACAATAATGGGAAGATCTCTTTGGCAGCCATGAATCATACATAAAGACTTAACATAATGAATTGGCCAGCCCCGTAAGAGATAAATTAGCTCAGTGGCCTGGTTAAACTACTTAACAATATAACATTAAGTAATAATAATAAACTACTTGACAATAAACAATACTACTACAAAATTGGTTCCCAAAGGAAAATTACTTCCTACAGCCTGATATGCCCAGCACTTTAAGCAAAGTTAAGTTACTATTTGTACCTTCTATTCAGCCACCAGCAGCATAACTTTCTACCTGTTCCTCTGAGCTCTTCCTGCAAACCGTACAGCTCATTTCTCTTTTAAGTTCCAATTTTCATCTAATTTAAGATCACATCCTTAAGGCCAGCCACAGGAGTCAAATGACTAGGTAATGTGATAAAATTCCTTAAAAAAATGATAATTACACAAGGGTATAACCATTTGGTTACAAGGATATGTGGGCCCTGACTACAAGGCAATTGTTGTTTAAATGATTTTTGTGGGCTCTGACTATAAGACAGATGCTGTCTGAATGACTGAATTATGGGACTTAGGAATTTCCTTCCACAAGCACCATATTCTCTGGAAGCTTGAATTTCATGTCAATAGACCCTATGGGCTTGTTCCATATGAATAGTGTTCATCTTTTGAATACTGATCATAATAAGTGAGAAGGTAAGAATTTCACAATCTATCCTGATTATTGGAGGAAAAAAAAAATAGTCAATGAGAATTTAGTTTAAACTCTAGTAATGTGTTTCATTTCACTGCAAATACTGTTTGTGAGAAGGGAGGTCTTCATAAGAAGTACGTATACTTTGACACTGAATTCAAATTGAGCAAATAAGAGTAAGCATTCGGGCTCTAACAACTGCTATCATACCAGGAATGGATATAAATCAACTACATACTCCTTGATTCATAATGAAAACTGAATAATGGTCTTACCTTGAGGACAATAATATTAACAACTGAGAGTTCATGATCTACCACCCTACCACCAACTAGTGATTGGTCAGAGGGAAAATGGCAAGAAGAGCCAGAATTGCAAATTTTCTTCATTCCTAAATGGGTAACATAGGCTTCAACACTGAAGAGTAATAATACACATAGTTTTGTAAGGGATTGTTAAGAGAGTTTGCAAGGATTTTTGAAAACAAAAAGGTTATCAAGCATGAGTTCAGAAGCCTAAATCAAGAATTATGTAGATTCAAAAAAGAAATGTGTCCATGGTAAAAAAAAAATATCACTTAGATTTATGCAGATGCTTCTAGATCCTGCTTAAGGCACAAATACCAGTCTCCTCTAATATACCCCAAAATGTGGAAACACTAAAAAATGCTGAGCAATAGGTTTAAATGGTGCACCTTCACAAGAATAGACAAACTCACAGGAAAACTGAGACTAAGGAATATATTCTTTTAATTATTCCTGATAATTTGGGAGAAACTGTCCCTCACAGTACACAAACTAATCCAAGGTAGTATGTGGTAAGCTCAAAAATCACTAACTTTCACATCATCAAATGTATTACCACCACAAACCACAAGAACAAAAGCTCAAAATCTATGCAAAACTCAAAATATTTATTCTCAAAAATCAGTGGCCCCATAAAGCATCACAGACAACTACCACCGAGATGAAAGTCACCTACTGGGACTGTTTCAACAGATTACAAATTGCACTTCATCTGTGAGTTACAAATTTTGTATCCAAGAAACTCAGATTAGTTATTTACCAGCCTAATAGCTGCTACTGTTGTCATTTACAGATATAACACCTTGGCAAATGGCTAAAGAGGACTCAAATTTAATTATTGTCAACAAACAGTATCTCCATGACCATCACCATGATTCACTGCAACTTCATTGCACAAAATGATGCGAGTTCTTGAAGGAAGAGTTAACTATTCAAGTTGTTGAATAAGCTAATCATTTCTTCCCTGTTCTTGTCTGTTGCGCAAATTATGTCACTGTAACTGGAAGGCTTGTCCATATGGCATTTTTATTTATTACACATAAGCTACAGTTCATTTGCTATTACATATAACTACCTTTAACTGTATAATCACCAGGAGCACACTTCTATCTGTCAAATCTGATTTTTTGATCAACTGCATCACTAAATTACTTGCTACAACAGAAAATTTTATGCAATATGTACTAGCTGCGGGGGG
>NC_061108.1:38709736-38739736 GCF_015104395.2 Macrobrachium nipponense
ACTAGCTGCGGGGGGGGGGAAAAATGTTGAGCTAAAATTACAGCAAGCAAGGAAAAATTCAGTGACACATTACTGAAAAGGAAGCAGTTAATAAAGTGATCAAAGGGCTGCTAATAAAAAATTCAGAACAAAGTAAGATACAGTGAGATGTAAATTATTGAGAGGAAAAGGAATTTAACTTTAGCTCAAAATTTACCAAAATAATACCTACATATAATCAATGAAAGTACCTATCCCAAACTTCAAAGTAATATTCTTACAGGTTTGCATGATCACTAATAGCCAAGATCCCCTTCAACGTGGGGCCAGCTTGATGTGGCTAAGGGGTTTTGAACCCCAGGAATTAGTTTCCAGGTTTGAGTCCAAGAGTCTTATATATTGTTATGTTATATTGTGGAATTTTCCACTTTTTGTAAAATTTATTTGACCTGACAAATAGGAAAAGTTATCATAGCTGGGAATGGGTTTATATATTTATATTGATTATGAATGGTCAGTTAATGAATATTCAAATGGGAGTGACCACTTTCCAATTCATATAAAATCGATTAAGAATCAGCCATCTGAGTTACCTAAATGGAAGCCAGATGGAGCAGACTGGAAGAAATTAAGCGAGTCTGCTCTCATAGAAAAGAATGGAAAATCATTTCCATCTATTTCAGAGGCATATAATTATTTTAACAATACTACCACCAACATTGCAATTGCCTCTACTCCAACAATGAAAGGAAAGCCCTCTAGACCAGCAGTTCCTTGGTGGAAAAAACCTGCAGTAGTATGAGAAATATCACCAGAAAATGTAAAAAGTATAAGAGGAGTAGGACTACACAAGCCAAAGTTATTTACTAATGTGCTGTGGCCAAGCAAAATAAATATTTCAAAAAGGCAAAAAGAGAGTCTTGGATGCGCTACATAAAGGGCATTAGCTCAAAAACACCGTTTAAAAGAAAATTAAAAAACTAAATGGCAAGTTTGCCCCTGAACCTCTGCCTACTCTTAAGATAAATGGTGATCTAAATAGTCAACCAGAGAGGGTCGTAGAAAAATTAGAACATTTCTCGAGAATATCGAGTACTTACTATTCTCGAGTATTCCAAGACGTTAGTAATGCCCAGATTTCTCTTGATTTAAGTGAAAATAATTTTGAACCATATACAAATGCAAAATTTACACTGCAGGAACTCAAAGATACCTTGCAGAATACCATACCATCAGCCCCTGGTGAAGGTAAAATACTTTACGAAATGCTGAAACATCTCCCAGAAAAGTCAAAGAAATTTCTTCTAGATAAAATAAATGAAATCTGGGAAACTGGTATTATTCCTAAGAGCTGGAAATTATCATTAATCATCCCTATGAAGAAACCAAACAAGGATCCTTCTTTACCCAGCAGCTACAGACCAGTAGCTCTCACCAGTTGTGTTTGTAAGCTGATGGAAAAGATGATTAACATCAGACTTGGATGGCACTTAGAAACAAACAAATTGCTTTTTCCATTCCACTTTGGCTTTAGGAAAACTAGATCTCTTGCTCAGGCTCTCAAACCAAATACAAGGTTTTGCTAAACAGGGTCAAACAATAGGAAATTTCTTTGAGTTGGAAAAATGCATATAACACCACATGGCACTTTGGTATCATAAAGAAGTTGTATAAGATGGGCATTAAAAGAAAAATCAGATATGTAAATTTGTTTTATCAAAAAGATATATTAAGGTTAGAGCTGAAAATCATGTATCGTGACCTTTCTTACAAGAAGAGGGAGTTCCTCAGAGTAGTGTCCTTAGTCTCACCCTATTTGCTATTGCCATTAATGATGCATTAGAAAATATACATCACCAGTAAAAGGCTCTTTATTTGTAGATGAAATGGCTCTATACTGTCCAGAATATGATGCAGTTTCTACTGGCAGGTTCTGGCATAGAGCCATCTATAAAGTATGCAAGTGGGCTCATGAGCTGTTCGGTTCTGCAGATGCTGAACTAAGGATACTACTCCAACTCTTACCTTAAATGGAACTATTTTACCTTAATCCACCTTAGTAATATATTTAGGGATGGTCTTTGACGAAAAGCTCACTTGGAATAATCATACATACCGTTAAAAGTGAAAGTGAAGAGATCACTAGATATTTTAAAAGTAGCATCTAATTTTAATTGGGGTGCTGATAAGAAATCGTTGTTAAGGCTTTACAATGCAGTATGTATTTATCTAAGTTAGACTATGGCTACGAAGTATACTCATCTGCTTCAAAGACTAAACTTAAGGGCTTGGACATTGTGCATAATATGGGGGTAAGGATCTGCACTGGAGCTTTTAGAACTTCACCCATTAAAACTATCTATGCAGACTCCCATCAGCTACCACTGGACCTTTTGAGATCAATGTGATTCGAGTCTTTTTACATTTAGTATATCTTCAACACCATTTTAAATCAGACAGCTGGGTGAACTGGAGGATGAAAATATAAAAATGCAAGAGTCTACAAGTTAAACATCCTGCTATCCCTCCTTGGTTTATTCCAGCAATAGATGTATGTAATAGAGAAGAAAAGTCGTCCAGAAGAAGTACGTAGTCAGAAACAAGTTTCTGGAGCATGATGAGAGGCATCTAAATGACAGGGAAATCTATAGTGATGTATCAAAATTAGAAGATGGAGTGGGAAGTGCAGTGGGGTGGTAACCATGCCTCACACATCCTAATTAAAACAAAAGTCAGATGTAAATGAGATACATATATGTAATATGAAAAAATGAAGGCAGAGTTCTATTCATTCAAGATTACTTATGTTATTACTAAAACAGCCATGATGCAAGAGTACAATGCTAATCTTTCAAGATTTTTATTTAATAGCCACGATGAACATGCAGCAACTGACACCAACACACATCCTCCACAAGGTGGTTAACATAAACAAATGTCATAAAATGTGGCTCACATTCCAATAACTGCAATGATTAGTAAAGGTACGAACTCTTGAAAAAAACATGGTTTGCTAAGCAGCCCCATTGTGTAACCAATTACCAGAATAAAATATTGCACATGAAATGATAAAAGATAAAAGTATATATCTTAGTTTGACCAGACCACTGAGCTGATTAACAGCTCTCCTAGGGCTGACCCAAAGGATATATTTTTATGTGGCTAGGAACCAATTGGTTACTTAGCAACAGGACCTACAGCTTATTGTGGGATCCAAACATCAAGAAATAAATTTCTATCACATAAATAAATTCCTCTGATTTCGTGTTGGCAGAGTAGGGAATAGAGCCTGGACCGAGATTGGTAGTTGAGCACGTAACCGACTTGTCCATCGAGGAACTAAAGTGATTATAATGGGCATGTGGACCTGGATGCTACTGCTCTGTTGTAAGTGCAATTGAACAATTGTTCCACTTCCTTTGACTAGGTACAATGGCAAAAGTAAAAGCAATAAGTCTGGAAATTATTAGGAACACAAATACTGTCCTATACAAAGGTATTGTTTCACAGCAAACAGTAGTATCATGGACAAAAATTTAACATGAATACTTTTCAGAGAATATAAGTAATTTTACAACTATTTTTAACCATACAGCTTTTGACTATACATTAAGACATCTAGCTATTCTAAAAACATCAGGATCTATAACTCTACTTTACAATGCGACATTCCATAATATGCTACACATCTTTTTGGGACACTACTGGCTTTTAGGAAATTCCCTTTGCATTCAATGACTGAAATGAAAATTGTAACTAAGTGAAGATTTCAAATGTAATTAACTTTCAGTAAGACTACATTTAATGTGATTTAAAATCTTGATTGGACCAGATAAGTAAATTAAATACCACATAACAAGTTCAACAATGTGATCTCTTACAAAACATATTAATTTGTTACCACAAGTATTTGGTGATTATAAAACAAATAAAAAAAAGGAATTAGCATGAGGTTATGTTGTCTGCCTTGTATTATAATCATTTATACATGTGCCATGTACACAATATTGCATACATATGCTTAAAAATATTACTTTGCCACAATTTCAAACACCTTCAGTTACATGCAAGGAACAAGGGATATTCAAAACATACCCTTTTCAATGACATCAAGAAGCAAATTCCAAGCAACAACAGGAACCTATAATAGTATTTAAAGGTTTTTGCAGCATCCTTTCAGCCATACTTGTATATTGCTTTCTGCCTTTACTTTTTATTTGTTCTCATCAGTGTTCTTCCTCCCAAGCTATCCATCTAGTTTATATTTACCTTAATCTAATTATCACTTTCCACTTAAGAACAAATCCTTTGACAAGCTCCATAGCAGTCTACTCTGCTTTAATAATACTACTAATAATAATAATAATAACAACAACAATAAAAAGGCGAATTTTGCCGCATTACGATGAATCCTGTTAATGACATCAAGAGGGAAGCCAACTATATCATTGACAGAATTTATGTCAATGTATATGCTGTGCACCTTCACAAAACTGTGGGCAACAACACAGGCCTCATCTATAGCTACGTAAAAACACACAAGGCCTGCCCCCTCTTATAAACCACCAGGCCAAAACGCTGAAAAAATCCTGACAGTAGTATTCATCACTGGTGAACTCTGCATTACTTCATCCAAAGAATTTCTCCACAGGTTATGCATCATGTTGTCCCAGGGTATCTCATGTTGGATGTGCTCTTTAACACCATACAGACCATATTCAATACTGTTTACAGGGATGAAGCCACCCATACTTTAACAACCCATCAGATCAATGAGCTGCTATGGGGTTCCCCTTTGATGTGCATTTGTTTGTTTGTTTGTATAGTGTTTTTACATTGCATGGAACCAATGGTTATTCAGCAACAGGACCAACGGCTTTACGTGACTTCCGAACCACGTCGAGAGTGAACTTTCATCACCAGAAATACACATCTCTCACACCTCAATAGAATGACCGAGAATCGAACTCACAGCTACCGAGGTGGCAGGTCAAGACCATACCAATCACGCTACTAAGGCGCTCCTTTGATACACGTTTGCCAACTTTCTACATAGGAGATATATTGAGCAGCATGTCTTCAACAGGATGCAAAGGCCTGCCTTATACATGAGATATATAGATGACAACATCAACCTTGCTGATGAGAAAGAGCTAGACACTTTGTCATACATTCAAAGAAGAATTGGTTCTCTACTTCACGTGTAAAAGAACTCTTGACAATACCATCCCCTTCTCAGACCGTGTTATCAGCACTCACAAAGGTTCCTCAACAAGGTCCACAGAAATCCTACTGTCTCAATAGCAATGGAGAATGCTCTGATGAATCTAATACATTGCTATAAAGGCCTATGTTGGCTATACTCTACTACTGCTTTACATGGCGTGCCACATCTCAAGAACTTGAGCACAGTGCCTAGTTAGCTATCAATTGCAAGGGGTGACAAAGACCTTAAAACTGTTTTACAGAGGATATATGACTATTGACAAGGAGGAT
This sequence comes from Macrobrachium nipponense, assembly GCF_015104395.2. NCBI lineage: Eukaryota > Metazoa > Arthropoda > Malacostraca > Decapoda > Palaemonidae > Macrobrachium > Macrobrachium nipponense. The sequence goes on from NC_061108.1 coordinate 38,715,212, forward strand.
GGGGCAGCCCTGGAAAACATCGTCTCAGTTCATGTAACCCCCACTGTAGTAGATGCAACAGTCAACCTTATGATCTATTATAAAGAACAGCTCCACCATCAGCAGCGATCCCATAGAGAATGGATGCCACCATTCCTATATCAGTATGAATACAACTTTCCTCTCCAAGTGGATCACTGTCCACCTACATGAAAGGGTGCTATTCCAACATTGCATGAGGTAACATGGCAGTCAGCTACTTTATAATTTACCTGCTGAAATGAGAAAACTTATGCATAAAGTTGAAATGGAGCAGTATAAGCTCAACAGCATAAATAAACTGCCAAGTCTTTTCCATGAAGTTTGTCTTGAAAAGAGTCTTCTTCCAATAATAATAATAATAGCCACATCATTAACTCATAGTAAAACCAGATCTCTGCACACTCACAGTGCTTACCAAAATAATTTGGCAAACAACAAAGCTTTCTAAAATTACACCTTCCCACAAAGACATACTGCTTGTTACCATTATTATTATTATAGATAGTTGTAGACCATTTAAAAGAAATTGTTACCTTACATGGTTCTGTTTCAACAGGGTTTGTTCTTAATAGAATCTATTTTTGTAAAAGCTACAGCTCTTTAAAAAATTGATGACTGAATAAGCTAACAATGATGAAGATATTGATTTCTCTGCTGTATACAGCAGCTCAAGCCTCCTGTTAGCATCACAATGTGTATGGGTACTCCTCCTTTATAGTAGTTTAGTAATATTATTTTACTTCATCCAGACTTTTATCTTACTGACCTTGTAATTTCTTCATAAGTGTTTACAAAATCTTTGAAAACTTTCAAACCGTTGTTTGGCCTGTTTTTTCTTCTGAACAAAGTTGTTCACCTCCCACTCTTCATTGGGTAGTTGGGATGCACACATGCCAGGTGATGCCTTGTAACCACTGGTCCTTAACTCTCTGCAGTGTCAAAGCTCCTGAGTCAGAGTCATGTTACAGTCTCAAGTTCAAATTCTATTATTGCTTAAAGGTACGTACACACACACTTTTTTGTTGCTTTTAATTGTGAGTCATGAATATAAATTCAAATCTTTCTTTCTGACCAAGCAAATGAATGTTTTTATCAAATGAATAAATTTATATCTATTTAACAACAATAAAAAATCTAATTTTCAAAAACCAACTTCAATTTTTTTTCAAAACAGGCCCATTACTTTTACATATCCACTTTCAAGTGTCGTACAAAGCATTGCTTGAGCAACAAAAGTATTGTAACCAAATGGCTTTATGCAAAAGTATGGGTAAACAGTAAAGCAGGAAGAGACAGTAATGAAACTGGAATGGGTAATTTTCTGAACAAGGATTCTGCAGGCAATGGCTGTAATCAGGCATACAGGTAAATGTACATGAAGCTGGACAGAATATATCCAAGACTAAAACGGAAAATGTGCTTATGTGGCTGAAGAAAGTATGCATAGGCTCTTCCCTGCAAGAAAAACTATAAAAGTGAATGGCAGAAGTACAAGCACTGCAATCAAGTGGTGAAGAAGGATCTCTGCTGACAACAGGAGTGAGGAGTGTAGGGAAAGTAGTGCAGGGCCAGAAGCAAGCCTGTGGTTGCTCAAGGAATCCAGGAGACACAAGCCTAAGCGAGGGACAGAAGAGTCAGCAGCATTGAGACTGCCAAAATAGTGATGGACAGCAGGGGGCAACAGGGAACCATAAGGTTTCAGATGTTGATATGGCTCAGACAGACAACAAACTGATGCCAAGAGAAGAGTAGATGAATAGGGAAACCTCAGCTGAAAACCTCAACAATCCCGAAGGAGTGCTGTGGATGTGCTCCAGCCCATAAGAAGGAAAAAGGCTACCAAAAGTATCCAGATGTTGACATGGCTATGATAAGGTAACAAACTGGACCTAAGGGTAAAGGGAAGAGTGACTTAATAGGGCAACTTTAGCTAAAACCCTCAAAGGTCCCACAAGAGTGCCAGTGAATTGCAAGATGAATGCATAACCTCCATTAACATCAATAAGAATGAAGCACTTACTGACATCTGCAAGTAGCTCCAGAAGCCACCTGATGAGGAGGAGGGGAAAACAAGGAAGGATACAGCAAAAGGCAAAACAAGCACTCCTCTCCTCACTTTCACAATATGTAATAAAAGGCATGTCTTCAACCAAACAACTATTGTCCTTCTGAAAAAGTGGGTGATGCAGGATAGCTGGAATTGTCAGCCAACAAAAACACTCAAGACAGCAGAGCAGTTAAAAAGAAAGAATGAAAAAAACGCACTTCAGCACCACCACTACAATGATCACCTGACAAGTGCAAACCAAAGGAAACTCCGACACTCTGCCACAGTAAGGTTTCAAAGAACCTGAGAGCAATCCTGACAATGAAAAAACTAATTCTTTGAACCAACAAAGTCCTTGCCCAAATTTATTTTACTTTAGGTCTTTTGCAAATATAAATTTTTTTTAATCAATTTGTACTTTTCATAGCTAACAACCCTGAGATCTTAACAATAGGACAAATCTTCTAGCATCAGCTGAAAACCGGTTAAAAACAATCAAAGATTGTAAATACAAGGAAATCTGTGGTATTAGGCATCTGCTGCATAGTTGAGGTGGATGCATGTCAAAAGTGCACTGAATCCAGGAACCCGCCCAGTCTTTCTTCCAAGCCAGGATGAAACGTAAGAGGGGGAGATAAAGGTGGGCAGTCAACATTAAAACATCAGGTTTAACTATGAAAAATACAAATTTATTAAAAATTTGTCATTTCTTCATATGTGAAACAAACCTTCGGTCTTAAAAATAGCATGGACTCATTCTTGGAGGGAGGTATGAGAATCCTGAACCGACTGGGAAATGAGATTGCTAAAGAAGATGACTTAAACTTTTGAGATGTTAGATATTTGGATGTCTTAATGCTCAGTCCACTGGGTTCAAATAAAACGAAACATGACCAAATTCATTGCATTCATGGAAGTCCAAAAGAACTATATCTGTTCAATTGCCACCACTCCTCACTTCCCTTGCTGGAGTGAGGAGTTTTAGCTACTAAGAGGCAGATTTGCATGTTGCAAGGAACATGAAAAGTGCTGTAACAGTATGACTGTAAAGCTCACCTGCATCAAGCCAGTTCCAGTGTATGATGTGTCTTTTCTTCAAACTGCCAGAAGGAATGAAGAAAGGCGAAAAGGGAAAGAAAAGAGGTTAGTCAACTCCCTCATCCCCTACTCCACATAATCATATTAGGCAAGATACAAACTGTCCTGCCAGGTGCACTGGATGAATCACAGTTGTTGAACAGCCACTACTGGACCCTACAAAAATGTGTCCAAGGATCTGTGGGCAACGTTCTTCGTGCAGAAGAAAGTTAAAGTGGTTTGGGTGGGCAGTCATGAACCAGCATTCAAAACCTATGAACAATTAAGTACTTAAAATGCCAGGGAGGAACGTATCTCTGTGTCATGTGGTTCAGCATGCACCCAATTGGTGGGAGAACTTGAAGATGAGGAGTCTGCTTGTCTAAACCCCTTGTGTAGACAACCGAAAGGGTGTACTAGGACACCTCTTTCTTAACCTGGCCTGTGTTAACATGAAGTCTATGACACCTAACCTCTAGGAGATGAGACGTTCAGATAACTACACAGTGCCAGAGGGGATCCTGAAGCTTTCCAACCCTTCATTGGAAGCCTAGGTCAAAAGGAAAACTGGTTACAAAATCAGTTTCCTGGGAGATGATTAATGCATGGGCTCGAAGGAGGTGGAGAAAGAAAACTCAGAACCAGAGTAAGGTCCCAAGAAGGATGTCTGAGCTTCCAAAGGTGAACAAGACTGCTCCTAAGCTCTTGAAACACACCGAGAGGATTCTGAGGGCGAAGAGAGTTACGCATCCTTCAGACAAACTAAACACTCAGTCCTGTAGCACCTCTCCACTATCAACAGAAGGAACTTCCTCTGTTCTGGAAAACATTCAGAGATCTTGTCTACTGAACAGGAACTTTGAGTGGAGAGGAAACCCTTTTGATGTCACCAATCACAGCAGCAAATGTCTCACTTGTAGATGGCTGACAAAAATCCTCCCAAGTAATGGCCTTAAGTGTAGTTAATGTTTCGCAAGAAAGATCTCTTATAAGAGATACTGGATTGACTCTATACTTGAAGAGATCAAGATCCTAGTGATTGGAGGCATATCTCCACAAGAAACTGGTGAAGAAGGTTATGTTAGGGAGGAATCTCTCTCGACTACTCAGCTCGGGGTTAAGGAACTACTAGGGTTAACAAAGACTTTGGAGCTTGACAAAGTCGTAGCCCTTAAATTCCCCCTCTGAATTGTTTCTGTACTCATGAGCCTCCTTCGAAGGTTGGGTGTCTCATCGAAGAGCTCCTAGCCTCGGGGGCATGGAGCGTACGGGACAACCAAGTCCACATCAGAGAGTTGGAGTTGAGCACAGCTTCCTTTGACTTTAGAAAATTCAAGGAAGGTAGGTGTGAGCACGCCATCATTCAGCTTCCCAGAGAATTCCCACACGACAGAAAAGAGTCGTTCTCCAATGAGCAATTCTGGGACCATGAATAGAAGAGCTCTACCTTCTGTCAAAGAGAAGAGGTCTAATATAGATTTTTTCCAAGTAGACAAAAGTGATAATAGAATAACCCAAGGGAATGTCCCATGACAAAATGCTTAGTACAGATACGTTCTAAATATCCTACTGTCAACTTGTGCATTGTCAAATTAACTGCACTGTAGACAGGGGGAGAAGTCCTTGAGCTGCCAAGGAAACATGCATCTCCAACAGAGGAGGTGTTGACACACAATCAGTATGCTACTCATCAGAGATGTCATATAATATATAATGCAAGATGTGATAAATTTCTTCTATAAGGCGCGCACACACACACACACACACGTTAAAATATGGAATATCTGTACATTGTATTCTCTAAGAAAAAAAAAAAGGGACTTTCAAGCATATGGCATTAATGAACTTATTAAGAATTTACACACAGTAAAAGAAAAAATGATTGGTGAGGAACTTACAAACTAAAATGCTGCTATAGTCGGTCAAGTGCACTTGGTCAAAAGTGGTAGAGAGGGTTAAGCATTGATACCAAACATGTTTTCCTCATTTAGTGAACAGCAAATAGACTTCCTTAGGATTCTTTAAAAGAAAGAATTTATTTGGGAAACACATGTAACTATAATGGAAGCTAATGTTGTAATTAATATGCTATTGCAAACATAGCTTTAGAAAATACAGTAGTATTTAGAAAATGTGACACCTTTTCATTAAAGGACGGACCCCCGTGCTTTACAACAGTGACAAACTTTGACGATGTAAAATATAAGAAAAAAAAAAAAACCTTAATTATCAAAAGAATACCAGTAAGTCATACAATTAATGAACATGTAGATTATGTGAAAACAATTTCCAAAATTAAGAATGATGACTTACGAATGAGTGTTAACTGGAGCTAATATTTAAACTTATTTAATTTCCAAGGTCACATATCTTCATATACTCGTATGATAACAACTTATCACTTAGAAAAGAAGTTTCAACTCTAAACGAAGCTGTTTTAAGGAAAAGAAAACCAGGAAATACCACAGAGGATTATAACAGGTCACACTCAAAAGAAAGGGTATCCCACAATCTACAAGTTACCTTAGAGAAACGGAAACATGTCAGTGTAAGGTGATTGGGGGCCCTCTTTTTGACTGACTTCATTGGTTCACCTATACGTAATCAAGTCTTGCTAGTCAAACAGAAAACACTTCAAACAGCAATAAAAATAATCACAAACATTAAATAAATTACAACTCGGTAAAAAGGACTAAAAAACTTCTGAAAGTACTTTCAGTCCAGTAAAGAAAATGGCCAGTGCTGTTCAAAAAGATAAGTCAGCTTTCACTAAAAATCTATTAGTCTTTAATGTCATGACCCACCACAAGGACTAATGGCAACTTTCCCAACTGTAACATTTTCTTTGTTTTCACATCATTATAACCCACGGTTTTGTTTCCAGTAACTTGAAAACATCTTCCAATGTTTTTTGTCACTGCCAGGTCAGGTCATCTGTACTTAGCAGCTCTCATTTTTATCATAAATAATACTAGTAAATATTTATCGTTTATTTATACCCAATTTGAAAGTAACAGTTGGAAGTCAGAGTTTGTTGTCATGACAAGCTTAATTTTTTTGTTACTGTGGTGTAGCCCATGAAAAAATTAATATTCTTCACCATGGTCATACTGCCCCATCTTTTCTTTTCTTTAATTTAAATTTTTCTATACTTCCTCCCCCATGGGGGGGAACACATGCACTATGCTTTCACTGTTGTACTACATATGATACAAAACTACTTTTATAGCATCTCTCTGGCCTCCACGATGCACTGCTGTCCTTTATTTTTCAAACTGACCATCCAACTTCTTCACTTTATATTGCTCTAATGTTAATTCTTTTCAGAAATGGACAGAAGAAAATGGAGAAGGAGAGAGAAGAAAAGGAGAGAAAAGGAGGAGAAACAAACAAACTAGCTCAACATGTAACAGAAGATAACTGCTTTGGTCCAGTTTTCTTGGTGCGGTCTGGGTATAGTCTTTTCCTGGTTTACATTCAATCCATCAAAGGTAAAATCTGACAGAAAATTAATGATGACCACAATGATGAAAAACATTCCCATCACAGTTAACCATTTTCATATACTGACAAAATATCATGACAAGAGAGATGACAACTGGAATATGTAGACGATGCATATTTTTTGTCCCAGTTGTTTCCATGTGTTTATCAAATTTTTGCAGTAATACAGCTTAGCACTGGAGTGGGATAAAAATTATTCTCAATTTTGCAATTAATTTCATCATTACACAGTACTGCAAACTTTCTCTTGTTTTTTATGAATTGCTCAGATTTTCACATATTTTCAATAACAAATACTTTATGCCTAGCCTTTTGAGCCAACAATCTCAAAACATTGGTCTGGTTAATCTATATCAATAATAATGATGAGTTTTTGGTGGCAATAGTATATTGGAGGACAACGTAATTTCCCCCTCAAACAAGGAATTTCAAAATTTATTTGATTTACATTTTTAGCAGCAACAATACTACTTTCACATGAAGAACATGAGACAAATGTTATCTCCTTGCATTAATGTATGCTGCAAGAAGCATACTTAATCTAATGCGCACCTGTGAAGGCATTTCTTTGTGGTGGGCATGAACAGGCAATCTGGGTATCACAAATGGTGATATAGTAACAGAAAATTTGTGCTTGTACCAGTGCATAGATTAGTTAATATTCTTGCATAAATTTGTTTAATAAATCATGACTTTTAGAATACCATGGTGTGACAGCATTAGAGGTGAGCTAGCAAGTTGGAAATTAATATAAAAGAAAAATAACAATATATAAACACCCTTGAAGCAGATGAATACTCTCACCTCAAGACCAAATGAAAAGTGAGGAATGTTTTGGTGCTAGAGGTAGATCATATCCCCTATCAGCAATGTACCTCAAAAACAACTTACAGTATACTGATAAAGAGTAAACTTTCCTATGAAATAATGTGCAGATGCTGCATGAAATTAACAGAACTGTTGTTTAGAATAGAATATAAGATATACTTAAAACTTCACGATCCTAGAGCTTCAGTCTAGTGACTGCAAATCTGATGAGATGTTCCACTAATTTCAATGCTGAACTTGTTTTCCCTCTAATTTCAAATGCTGAAACTTGTATAGATCTTAAGAGAGGCAGCTCTTTATAACAACAAAACCTCATGATATTCCATTATAATTTCGATCATATGTCCACAATTGTACTTCATTAGTTATGACTGTAGGAGTAAACGCCAACTTTACCTATGAACATTTTTTATCTTTATCTATGAAAAAGATTTAGGTAACAAAATTAATTAACATAGAATAAGAACTTGTTGAACAGCATTTAAAATAGCTATAGTCAATTTATGAAAATAACCATAAGTTCATTTATGTTACAGTGAATACTTACACTTACAAAAAGAGAGAATAAAATAATGAGCATGAACTAAAGCTCTTATGGGCTAAATTCTTCTTTTTAAATAAATTAGGTACAACTGTTTAATACTACTTCTCTACTCCCATTTGACGGTGAATCTATAGGCATTGGCAATAACCCTCGTAAAGCCATACGGGATCCAAGGCCTCGGACTGCAACAATTGGACTGGTTGAAGCTGATGCAGGACCCAGGCGGTATGTTCGAAGAGGCACTGGACTTGGACATGCAGAAACAGATTCAGAAGGGGGGAATGTATTTGTTGCTGAAACAGGGCTAACAGACAACGTCCACTGGGTGGGTGCTTGACTATCTGCCTGCTGCCAACTTTCAATATAAAGATTTGTGTCTACTGATGTAGATGGGCCCATGACTCTTCGTTGCTCTATAACATGAGAAAAATAACATTACTCCAGCACTTTATAAATACAGTACTATATCTTACTATTTCTTACTTAGGTATGAAAAGACAATTAAAAGCTTTAAATTTCTCAATAGTTTTTGCTCCTCACAACTTCGTCTACCTTAGGTAAAACAGATATGTATATGTTAACAATATTTAATCTTCCTCCTTAATTAATGTACTTTATCAGATTCATCATGTCATGAGCAAAAGCTCATGCACAATTTTAACTTGCTTCCATATGCTACAAAATAAATTATGTTTTCCTGCACTAAAAACATTAATGAAACCAGTAAAACAAAAGGCACTTCAGTAAGACACCCTAAAGCTCCTTTTCCATACTTTATGAAAATTATATTTTTAATAAAATAAGGTTACGTATATAATCACCCAGTAATTATCTAGCTATTAGTTGGTACATGGGAAACTAATGGCTAAATAATTACTGGGTAAGTCTCATATACAAAAATGAGGTACATCTTTTTTGTAAACTTACCCACTAATGTAAAATCAATAGAAAAAATGTCCAATAAACTATATATGTCTGACATTTATCTGTACCAAATGATAATCTATTTTTATCACACACTTGCATTTATTTTCTTACCTTTCAAGCAATTATATATACATATATATATATATATATATATATATATATATTATATATATATATATATATATATATATATATATATATATATATATATATATATATAGATATATATATATATATATATATATACATATATATATATATATATATATATATATATATATATATTTATAATACAATATATATATATATATATATATATATATATCTATATTATATATATATATATATATATATATATATATATATATCTATTATATATAGATATATTATATATATAGTATATATATATATATATATATATATATATATATATATATATATATATATATATATATATATATATATATATATATATATATATATATATATATATATATTATATATATATATATATATATATATATATATATATATATATATCTATCTATCTATCTATCTATCTCCCTCGACCACAGATATTTCTCTAGAGGGTCAGCGTGGACTAGCCAATCATCCAGATACCGAAGCATCCTTATACTTAACCAACACAGAATAGCCAAAACAGGAGCCATCACCCGAGAAAAGACCTGTGGAGCAGTGGTGAGGCCGAAACAAAGGGTCTTGAACTGGAAAACTCCAGAGTCCGTGAAAAACCAAAGGTAAGGTCTGCTCTTTGGATGGATGAGATTTGCATATAAACATCCTGCAGATCGATAGAAATCATCCAGTCCCCCTTCCTGATGGATGAAAGAACAGTCTGAACCATCTCGAACCGTAACTTGGATTTTAGAATTAACTTGTTCAAGACCAAAAGATCTGTGATGGGGCGCCAGGCACCCGAGGACTTTTGAACATCAAACACCCATGAGTAAAACCCGGGAGAAGGAGTAGCTCACTCTATGGCATCCTCCTCCAAGGCTTGAGCCCCGATTGAGTGAGGGGAATAACTGCTGGACTCGAGAGGACAATTGGAAAGTGGAGGTCTCGAAACAAAAGGGATCTCTTAACCAACCTTCAGGACCTCCACTATCCAAGCATCCACCGCTCTCTCCTGCCAAGCTAACCAATTGCGAGAGGGACAAGCTCCTACTGCTGTTTCCAGGCGAGGTAATGACTCCTACTTCCAAAAATTCTTATGCACAGACAAGGAAGAAGAAGAAGAAGGACCTCCTGGAGGTTGAGCTCTTCCTCTGCCCTTAGATCCACACCAAGAACCTCTCCCGCATTTCAAAGGGTAAGCGCCAGAGTATGAAGCAGATGCGCCAGAAACCCGAAAAGTAATCGGGAGAAATGAGCCAGAAGGAGGAGGTTGTTGGGCTGGAGCAGAAGGTGCAAGTCTGGCACTAAACTTACCCTTACTCCTTGAAGAAACAGGAGGAAAACCCAAGGAAAAAGCTCTTGATAAGGCCCAGTGAGCTTGGGAAGAGGCATCACCTTGATGTTCCTTCAAAATCTCAGAAAGCACAGACATATAAAAAAAGGGAATTGCCAAAAGGACCCACATATTGAAGGATTGAGCCTCTTGCAAGGAGCTCATAACAGACTCCATGGCAATGAAGTCTTTGATCAAGACCGAGACCGAAGCTTTGGAAAGCAAAGGTTGACCTGAAAGTCTGACAAAATCAGGATTTGTTTTGTTTGTTTTGAGAGAATGAAGGAATATCCGCCACCTGATAAACTCCTCTCCGGTGACAAGGAGCTGAAAATGAATCTAAAAGATTGTTACACACCCTAGTAAAAGCTGCTTTAAAATTTTCTGACAACTTGTTAAACTTGGCTGAAATGTCTATCTAAACTATGCTGTAATGTTTCAAATTTCTTCTTCCAACTAGTTTCCATCGCCAAAAACTTTGGATCAAAATCAGAAACGACTTCATTAGTTACCAGTCGTATGGCAAAACATTTAATTCGGAATCAGAATCACGATACCGAAACCGCAGAACCAGAACCACGGGCGCACAAGTCAAGGAAATCATTAGATACAGCTCTAGCTATTGATTTCTTTTTCTCCTTAATCAATCATTAGATACAAGTCTAGCTACCGATTTCTTTTTCTCCTTAATCAATCTTTTACGCTGCAAGAATCTTTGATGTTTAATATATGCCGTCATGTCTTCATCAGACCAAGACTTACAGAAGTCAAAACAAGAAGTCAAGTCACAAACCTGTCCATGACAAGTTACAAAAGTCATAGGGTTCATACTCCCTGTTACTCATCCTTGTCCCACAAGCCAGGCAACTCTTGATGTTGCTCGCATAAGGATGTCGAATCATCTTGGCTATTCATTGGACTTTTGGACAGGTCACATAATTCCGGGTCACGCAAAAGTTTGTCAAAATAAAATATATACCACAATAGAAATAAAGGTTAATTCACTAATTTTGTGGATTTATTAAATGATAAATAACATAAAGCCACATTTACAATTAATGAGAGCTTTAAAGGCACAAAAGGTTTCGGAAATTTATAAAGAGCAGCCGTGATGTAAGCAACATGGGCGCTTGTTAACAACTGATTTTCAAGGGAAGGTTTTGTAACTGTCAATGGCAGTGTTGCCAACTGGCAGACAGAATAGGAGGTAACAGAGTTGCCAATGTGGTAAATTTTGGTGAGATTTTTAGGGATTTTGGGCTACATAAACTATAGTAAGGTAATGTTTATCAATACAGCCATTAACAAAAACTCTTACGCTGCCAAGTTTCGGTTAATGGTGCCAATAACCGGCTAATGACACCTCTGTTATGTATGTTATGACACCATAACTCTATTATCAGCACCTTATGGCACCAATAACTGAAACTGGGCTGTTATGGCGCCATAAATCGCTAATTTTATGGCGCTGGACAAGCGCCATAAAATCAGATCGTCATTAACCGAGTTCGTTGATAATGGGGACTCCCTGTATTGTGATACCATTTCTTTCTCTTTGCATGGTACTTTTCCTGTTGTAGTTGCTGTACTATAAAGATTTCTTTTGTTCTTGACCTCAATGGCATGAAGCCAGCCTAACACTAACTGATTTTAACTATAAGTAATATGCAACATTGGCACCAGCACCTCCAGATTTTCACAGCATGCTGAAACAATTTTTTTTCTCTATAAACTCCACACAGCAGCATATCCCTTTTCCTTCATATATAATCTTTATATAAGGCTCTTTTCTCACCCTAATCTCTGCAGAAATTAAAATAAAATGTACATGAACTGAAATAAACATGACATCATAAAAATAAATTGCATGGCCTATGGTGCTGAGACAACGAAGAATGCAAAAACTTTTCATGAAGGATAAAAAAGATAGTTTGTGCTGGACTCTGAAGAGATGAACACAATCAATTGATAATTGATAATCCTGATCAAAGCACAACATGATATTGTTATGATACAATAAAGTTTTATACATACTTACCTGGCAGATATATACATAGCTATTACTCCGTCGTCCGACAGAAATTCGAATTTCGCGGCACACGCGGCAGGTAGGTCAGGTGATCTACCACCCCGCCGCTGGGTGGCGGGAATAGGAACCATACCCGTTTTCTAATTCATATTTTTTCTTCCAGCTGTCTCCTGAGGGGAGGCTGGGTGGGCCATTTAATTGTATATATCTGCCAGGTAAGTATGTATAAAACTTTATTGTATCATAACAATATCATTTTTATACATTCAACTTACCTGTCAGATATATACATAGCTGATTCACACCATTGGTGGAGGTAAAAGACAGCTATTACTGAATAGACAGGTACAACATACGTTGTAGGTAATAAATAAATAAAACCTTGGTTCCTATGTGTTTAGACGAAGGGTCCGACTTCCTAGGCTATTGCTAGTAGTCTGCTTCGTCTCAAGAGCCTCAGCGAGGATGTGACCTATGGCTAAGAGTTCTTGTAGATCTGTCAATGGGGTCTTATCCACTTACTTGACAGAATCTAGTGGTCATTTGTCAATGGGGTCTTATCCACTTACATGACAATACACCAATGCCTATTGGCATAATTTAAGGAGCACAACACCGATCCCGATCACCTGATCCTAACACGAGGGTTTGTGTTTAATTTGAAAAGAGCTATCCCCAAACTCATTTCAATAACCCAGAAAATAATACACTTATGTTAAAAATAAAAAAATAAAAAATAAAAAAATTTTTAATTCACTAGTTAAGGATCAGTGTCGGCTCCCTATCCCCAGCAACGCATTCCGTGGACACGTATAACAAAGAGAGAAGGATCTCTCATAGGCCCACTTGATCTCCTTCGTGCAAAGAGAAGTCAACACAGAGTTGCATCTCCCGTTATACAGCTAAATGACTCTCACGACATATTGTTATGGAAAGAACAAGAAATGTTAAAAGCTCGCACTTCAAGCGCTTTTAATTCTTAGCTGTTTGAAGGAAACGTCAAGTTACTCAAGAAGTGCTTTAGAGAATTCCACTCTTCCAAAGAAGACCAGGGCTTTCTTTGCAACAGATCTCTTCTAGATGAAGCCCAGAGCCTGCTTGCGCCTGGCTGGCGCCTCGCGCCTGCCTTGGCGTCTCGGCGCCTGCCTGCGCCTGCGCGCCATGCTTGGCGTCTCTCGCCTGCTGGAGCTCGCGCCTGCCTGGCGCCTCGCGCCTGTCTGGAGCTCGCGCCTGGCTGGAGCCTCGCGCCTGCCTGGCGTCTCGCGCCTGGCTGGCGCCTAGCGCCTGGCTGGTGCCTCGCGCCAGCCTGGCGCCTCGCGCCTGCCTGGCGCCTCGCGCCTGCCTGGCGTCTCGCGCCTGGCTGGCGCCTCGCGTCTGGCTGGTGCTTCGCTTGCCTGGCGCCTCGCGCCTGGCTGGCTCCTCGCGCCTGGCTGACTTCTCCCCACTTGCTGGAGATTCGAGCTTGTTAAGAGTCTCGATGAAAACTGGCGATGTCCACCTCGGACACTTTATTTTGCCTGATTATTCGCCTCTAGCGCATCTGCGCCAGATTGGAGGCCTACTCCTTCTCCTCATCAGACAATGACAGTGTTTAATTGGACTGTCTTGCTCTGGCGTCTTTACACCTGTTTGGCATTTGGCGCCTGATTGGCGCTACATTGTCCGAAAGTCTGAACATCCACAATCGTTTATCAGGAGAAAGGAAAAGGGTGGAAGAAATTCTTTCACTTTGAGCTTATGGCCTCTGCAACAAGGGGAGGTAATTTTAGGTCGGCTTACATCCAGTAGAACGATAGGGAAATCCTAATAGTCCGAGAGACCAGTCTTCCTCCGAGGATGGATCATACTTGATACTTCAGTTACTAACGAGCACTCTTCCTACATGTTGATAAGTCCTCTCGTTGCAAAATCTTCCCTATCCTTGCACGAAGGCAGGGAAAGAGCCTGGAAGTTTAAGGAGACTCTGAGCTGAAATTGGGAGGATTCCCGATTTCTAGCTCTTTAAATATACCTCTTCTTCGAACCTTCTGGGAAGTAGGTTTTAGCCCTCATCGTATTCCAAAGACCCTGTCAGCAAACGTTTAAATCTTATCTTCTTTTTGTAGATAACAACGTAAATACATTGCCTGGACAAAGAATCCTTTATCTGAAAGCGTTGATCCAGGAATAAAAGGTTATAGTTCTTTTGCCAAACATACCATGCTGGCAGGAACCCATTGCCGAGTCTTTCTAGAATTTGATTCCAGATTCCAAGCCCAAAATCTCACTCGTCCTTTTGGTCGATTAGTACCAAGAGAAACATTGATGAGGAGCAATGCTCTGCTATCTCCAATTCCCTTATAGAGACAGAGTATAGCCTTTTACTGCGTTCTTTGATAGCAGATATATACAAAGGTAATTCTTCCCTCTGAAAGGGAAGAAAAAAACCGCTTTGTTTTTTTTTTTTTGGTTTGCACAGAGGTATCGGAAGAGGACAGTTTCCTCATTCCCACTCAGCACGATCTGCAGAAATTATATATCTTATCCATGACTACTGTCATTTACCTTGAAACATCCTCTCATTCATGTCCACTTCTGGTCAGTCTGCACGCAGACAGACTCAGAGTGGAGAGGTTGTTAAGGCCCATTTAAAATAGATGTTGAAAGAATATTCAGACTGTCTTGGAAAAGACTTCCAAAACCTGCTGTGAGAAGAACGTGACCTCTGAGAATCCAACCTCACTAAGTCTAAAATGAGGCATAACATATATCCTCTCTTTCTTTGACGCCCTTTGTCTTATCATTCTGTAAAGAGTTTATCCTTTTAGGGGAAAAAAAACTAAATTTTTATTCCCCTTTCTATAACATAAAGATGGCGTATATTGCTACCTCTCTCTTATACTCTTTCTCCTTGTCCTCGTGCCTGGGCAACGAGAGAATGGAAAATTCTATCATCGTTATTCTGCAAAACAAATTATTATTATCCTATTCTCCTACTAACTGATCCAGGATCGAGGAGAATCATTCAAGATTCCTATCCTAGGACATCAGGCCGTAATGTACGTTTCAGATACTTGAAAGAGCCTCTCACCCAATACTGAGAGTTCCTACGAGTCTTTTCCAGTACCAAAACATATTTCAAGGTCTCCCTTGTTATATGTTTACATGGGAGTAGGATAATATACCATCCTGTTAATAACAATGAAAGAGGAGAAAGAGGAACTGCATGGTTCAAGGGACTAGCCGAAATGTGCAATAAAAAAGGGGTTGCCAAGGTCTTTCTAAAACCTGCACCCAGATTAACTTATGAGTCCGATATATTTTCTATCACTTGTCTCATAAGGTTGAGGAAAGCGAGAGACCTCTAAAGATATCAGTTCTCTTCACCATGTAAAGGTCTATAAAGCAGCAAGAACCCACTTATCCTGACCACGTACTACGTTCGCCTGTGCGATATCTAGAATAATTGTCAGTAGAGGGTTGATCTGGCAAAAAGAGTTTCTCCCAAAACAACTCCTCTTGCCAGGGAAAGAAGTCGCTCACGCGACCACTATGTTACCTGACATGAGAAGTCTGTTCTTGTTAGAGACTTCCGCAAATTTCAGTTAATCCTGACAAGGGCCACGGCCGCCTGTGGACAACTTGTGTCACTGTCAGGAAAAACTGATCTTGTGTCAGTTCTCAAAGAGGAAACTCTTGGAAAGTCTATCTCCAAATACTGAGAAATTGGAGATCCTGATGTCTTGCGCCTGGCTGGCGCTTCGCGCCTCCTGGCTGACGCCTCACGCCTGGTCGCTCGCGCTGGCTGGCGCTCTTGCGCCTGGTTGGCGCCTATCGCCTGGTTAAAGCCTGGCGCTCGCGCCTGTTACGCCTCGCGCCTGGTTGACGCCTCGCGCCTGGCTGGCGCCTCGCGCCTACTGGCGCTCGCGCCGGTTGGCGCCTAAACCTGGTTAAAGCCTGGCTGGAGCCTTTATGGCCTATTACTTGCAACCTTGGTCAGGAAATCTCGATATCAAAATAAGAAGAGGTGCTGTCAGAATCCTATAATTCTACAGTACTTCCATAGTTGGATGTTTCTTCTCAATTTTCCTCTAATACGAGTATATCGGAAGGGGAATTATTCTTTCCTCGGCTAATTCTTACTGTATCCCCCCCCCCACCCCCTTTTTTCCTGAACGAGAAGGACCACGGCCAGTGGTGAGTGGACTGAGCAACTTCCCAGCTCTATGTAGGAAAGCATAATTTGCTCTAAGGTATATCTATTAACTCTTATGATTCCTTATGGCATGGTTTGAGGAAAAGGAAGCAGTCTACATGAAGACTGTTCGTCTTCTTCTTGCTAAGAGATCTATGAAGAAGACTTCTCGCAGGTTCTCACAACTCTTTGCAATAAAATGTTAGACATACTTTAACAGTTATTATCGTCGATCGAGGTTCTCACGGACTCGCAATTCTTGCATTGTTTTTGTTTTAATAACTCGCTGAAACGAGAAATATTTTGGATGGTGCTCTAGCTTATTGCACCAAGCTGGCTTTTGGCGCAACTTGCGCCAGGTGGCGCATCTGCGCCAGGCTGGCGCCTCCTACTAATTATCTTTATGTTATGTGCCAGAACATCTGTGTCTTTATGGTACCCGACATCCTTTCATATGTTAATTCCGTTCTTATTATGAAAAACTTTTATATACGTAGTATAATCCATTCAGGGAAACCATTTCCCACTAAAGAATGTTTCCCATCCGACTCATACAACTTCTGCGCAAATATCCGATTCTAACTACGGTTTGTGTCCTTTCTCGAAAGACCTTAACCTATACCGGGGGTAGTCTTGAAGTGAATCTCTATTACAATCTCTCTTCTCACTAAGTATGTTTATTCTAATAAGTCATGCTTTCGTAAGTAATGATTGCATTAATAATATCATGTTCTGCTGCATTAGAATCCTTTAATCATGTTACCTACGGTAAAACAGCATTGAAAGGTTGTAATATCCTTCTTATTGAAAGATTCCTAACAAAAGGCAGACAATATTTTTATTTAGGATAGCTCAGTATTCCCCTCAATCCCGAGGCTAAGACCACGATTGTAGGGAAGAGATACGGTTTTAGTTATCCCATTCCCGCAGGAGAGAGCTGTAAAAGACCTCTCACGGACTGAGAACCAAGAAGGTACTCTGCGACTGCGTGGTCTTCATTCAACGCGAAAGCAGTCTGGCCTTCCCTTTCCCGAGTTGCCAGTTTAATCCATTAAATAAAGGAATCTTATAAACTTATTACGAACTTCAGGAAGTTTTTATATAAGCATAATTAAGCTAACGAGACTTCGACAAGTCTAGAAACTAAATAGGTGTCCTCTAAACAATTCTTTTTAAACCTATTCCTTCCTAGAAAGTCCTAGAAGGGTACTGGTTAATTCATGGAAACCTCTTCTAACACGAAGAAAAATGTTCTATCCTACTCTCAATCCACCAATAAAGATATGCTTCTCCGATCACTTCTCGAAGACACGATAGCATCATATAACTCATACTCTAGCGTAATAGAATCCTATATAAATACTGTTACATTAAGGTAAACCGTATTTAAATTTAGGAAATTTTTCGTAAGGATTTCACTTGACCATTATAGCATAAATTTTCGGTATGTGGCTATGCCTTGCCATACCGTAGTCCTAAGGGCGATTTGTCCTAAGCGTGGAAGGAGCTCGAAGCTTAAAAGTCATACATATATGCTTTATCACTCAACGATCCATATAATTCATTCGATTGACAAAACTAAATCGTTCTCATCATAATAGATTTATATCTAAAAAATGCACCGATGGGGGAATCTTATGTTGAAAATAACAATTTCATACCCCCATGGGAATAGCGTCTTGTCTAGTTGCGAAAAAAAAAAAAAAAAGTGTTCGGACAATGACTTTATCACAAAAGTTATCGAATGATCTCTAACATTAGAAGGCGCTAAATCGTCGCCTGATTCCGAAAGGTGATCGATATGTCAATCCTCATTTTGAAATAATTCTACCAGAAGGCATTATACGAGGATCTTCGCCAATTTCATTCATTTTGAAGTTCTTCTATCCATCCCGAGGAACCGTAGGCAATAAAAAGGGGAGAAAACACTGTTTTAGGATGCCTTTCAATGGCTATCCCTGGCAGTCTGGGACGCTCTAACAGAACCTGCCGAGGGGACGCTGACCGGTGGGATTCTCTGAAACCTCCTTACGTTTTTGCGGCCATTCCTTCTCCTCTGGGCTTGTGAGCTTGGGAAGAGGTCTAGACCTGAGAGCGAGAGAGCCGATCAGACGCACCTCCCATTGTAATGGGGGTGGAAACACTATATTCACTTCTTACGTTCTAAGAGTTCGTATTGAAATATATCCAAAAGTCTACAATTTGCAAATATGATATTGTAGATTCTGCGGAGTAAAAGAAGGTGATGAGGATGCAACAACTACTAGTACTGTTACTACTATAATTGCTCGTTAAACACAAGAGCTAATGAAGCTTCTAAAGATAGTACTTTCTGACTTCCCCAACTAGGAAGAAAAATATCCAGGTTTCCTCATCAAACACTACCCACTATTTGTATTAATGAATAAATATAAGTAATTCACTTTCGTGAAAGTGGATGAGTGTCTACCGAAAACTTCGGTAGTTACACGTCACTAATCTTCTAAATTTTCGAAGTTAATTTTATCAAAAAAAAAAAAATTCTAAAAGTTAACAAAAGCGTATGCCGAACCAAAGATCCATTACTTCCCTGTAAAAGTTAGCCCAGACGATCGATGGCGATGAAACACGAAATCCATCAGGAGGAACTGCAAAACGTTGTTTTACATTCAAGCGACAGAAAAAAATATGAATTAGAAAACGGGTATGGTTTCCTATTACCCGCCACCCAGCGGCGGGGGTGTAGATCACCTGACCTACTGCCGTGTGTGCCGCGAAATTTCGAATTTCTGTCGGACGACGGAGTAATAGCTATGTATATATCTGACAGGTAAGTTGAATGTATAAAAATAATGATTACATATGAAGATTGAGAGAAATTCTCTCTCTCTCTCTCTCTCTAGCCTCTCGTCTCTCTCTCTCAATCTCTCTCTCTCTCTCTCTCTCTCTCCTCTCTCTCTCTCTCTCTTTCTTTTTCTCTCTCTCATGAATGGTACAAAGGAAATTTTAGTAAGAACTTTATGTAATCATAATTAAACTATGCAAACTTGCCTAGTAGCCTGTCCATAGTGAAAGGTATAGGTGGGTACATGAACAGTGGACTGTTCAGATTCAATAGCTGTCTGTCTCTGAGGCAGTGAAGGGAGATGAGGGTTATAGATGTTGCAGGTATAGATGTTGCAGTGTGGACAGGAAGTGATTAGAGCATCTATTTTTCTGATATGGTATTTCCTATTTATACTACAAAGGTACCTGAGGGACAACCTGTGGTACCATGGTCAGCAGTATAGTTTGAGCCAATTACTGCTGCTTCACTGTTATTTTCTACTGGGGCTTCACACTAAACCCTTTCTGCAAATATGAAAATACTATAAAAAAGAGAATGAATTAGAAAAAAATTATAATTTATCAGAAAGAGATGAAAAAAAAGTTAAAAATAAGCATGTCTATTATAGTTACAGGTCCTTTTTAAAATATAAAACTTTGTTAAAAAAAAGAAACTCCAAGCAATATGTTCAACTACATACACTCTGTGAATGGATTCACAAACATCCAATCTAAAATTTATCTTCTAAACAATATTTATTTGATAAAACTGAAAATTCTGACATTCTAAAAACACTGATCTTCAATGATCATTTAAATAATTTTTGAACTGTGGTCAAGGTGTTTGGCTGAGTGGATATGCTGGAAGCATAAACATAAGCCCATTTATTATATAGGTTTGTTGTTTCACTCAAGTGGCTAGTAATTAACGCCAACCGCATCTAACAATCACTGAGAAGATATTTAAACAATCCACTAAACCATTCCTTAAGAGATGCCAACAACTGAATGTTAGATGATTCTGGAAGCTGCAGTACAAAATCTTATCAATAGTAAATCTTCAAATTAATTAAAATTTAACAAGTGCAAGTATTTTCTTTAACTGAAAAGACGTCCATGTGATCGTATTCCCGTGATTTCTATGGTAAATCAGTGTATCCTTGTGACTGCGTTAGTGTATTTATAACAGTGAAAGTTGGAAAAATGTCAACCAAACATCCTGTAAATACAGCAAATATGAAGAATTTTCAATTAATTTGTATTTTACATAGCTAACAAACCTTAGGTACTAACAGTAGTAGTACAATAAATCTTCCGACTCCAGCTGGAAACTTGTTAAAAATAATAACAAGTTGTAAATGTAAGGAATTTGTCATATGACATAAAATACGTAGTTAAGGTGGAATTGAGTCAGATACCACACTTGAATCCAGTGATGCAACAGTCTTTCTTCCGACCCAGAATGAAACATAAGAGGGGTGGCTAGAGTTGGGCAGTCAATGTTAAGACCTCAGGTTTGTTATCTATGAAAAATACAAATTAATTAAAAATTTTCATTTGTTCATATGCAGAATAAACCTCGTCTCAACAGTAGGATAAACTCACACTTGGAGGGAGGTAGGAGAATCCTGAACCAACTGGAGGTTCAGCACACCTGATCATTTTTCTTATGAGAGTTCTAAGGAGGAGGACCTAAGCCTTTGAGATGTTAGACATGTAGATATCTAACACTCAGTCCAAGGGTTTAAACACTAAGAAGCATGTCCAAATTCACAGCATAACAGAAGTAAAAAATAACTACAAGCAGTCCCCGACTTACGACGGGTTCGGCTTATGATGTTCCAAGGTTACAACGCTTTTCAATTATATTAATCAGAAATTATTTCCAGAGTTATGACACATGTTCTGGGGTTACGCCGCTTACGACACCAATCTGGCAGAATAAATGTGACTCCAAAAATGCAAAATAATCAATATTTGAAGGTTTTTGATGAACAATGCAATAAAATGCAGTTTACATAGTTTTTAATACACCTAAAGTATTAAAAGTAAGGTTTTTCTTAGGATTTTTTATGATTTTGCAGCTTACGCCGATTTTTGGCTTACGACACGTCTCAAGAACGGAACCCCCGTCGTCAGTCAGGGACTGCTTATATATCTGTTGAAGCAACAAAGCATGTTAACCACAAAAAATGGGTTTGTCACCACTCCACACCTTGCTGGAGAGAGGAGTTTAAGCTACTGAAAAGCATATTGTATGTTTTAATTAACATAAAAAGTGCTGTAACAGTATGGCTGCTACACTCAACTGCATCAAACCAGTTCCAGCGTATGTGACTGTTCTTCAAACTGCCTGTAAGTATGGAAAAAGGAAAATAAGGAAAGAAAAGAGACCAGTCATCTCACTCATTTCCTACTGCACACAAGCCATCTTAAGCAAGATACAAACTGTCCTACCAGGGGCGCCAGATGAGTTACACTTGTTGAACAGTCACCACTGGACCCAAGGAAAATGTGTCCAAGGACCTGTGGGCAACATCCTTCAGATAAAAGAAAGTGAAAGTGGTTTGATGCAGTCAGAAACCAGCATTCAAAATCCTATGAACAGACAAGTTCTCCTACATGCCAAGGAGGAACTTATTCCTCTAGTGCCATGCGCCTCTGAATGCACAGAATTGGTGACAGAATTTGACGATGAAGAAGCAGGCTTGCCTAATCAACTCGTGTAGTTAAACGAAAGGGCATTCTAGGACACCTCTTTCTAGGCCTGGCTTGTGTTACCATAAAGTCTACGACAGCCAAGCTTTAAGTGACAAGCCCTTCATATGAAGGTTGCTTGACGGTTACTGATAAAATCTACACCATAAGGAACAGAAAAGGAGGCCAATCTGTCACCATGAACCGTGGGAATCTGGGCCTTAGCCACAAATTCCAAGCAAATTCGGAAGCTACTGACCCCACCCATTGAGGGTTTATGTCATAGGCCTGACCATGGAGCTCTTCAACTCTTCCAAGGAAACCAAGATCAGAAGGAAACAGTTTCCAAAATCAGTTTCCTGTAAGAAGATTGATGCATGGGATTGAAGGAGCTCGTGAGAGACTACTCAGTACCAGAGTTAGGTCCAATGTAGGAGGTTTGAGGTGAAACAAGAACGCTCAAAGCTCTTGAAGTGCATAAAGAATTCCCAGGGCAAACTGATATTCACATCTTCAGATGAACTAATCACAAGCCAGCCCTGTAGGCCCTCGCTAGTATAAAGAAAAAGAATTTCTTCTGTCTGAAAAAGACCCAGATCTTTAACAATACTGAAAGAAACTCTGAATGGAAAGAAACCCTTCAAAGACACCAATCACCGCAGCAGACGGCTCATCTTGGATACAGCTGGACGAAGATCCTCTAAAGTAGCCTTACATCTGAGTCGCTGCTCTGAAAGAAAGATTTCTTACTCGAAAGAGATAATGGACAGACTCAATACATGATTGGTGGTATCTCTCCACACAAGACTGGCACAGAAGGTTGTGCTAAGGTGGGATCTCTCTCGGCCACTCAGCTTGGGGCCACAAGGAGCCACTAGGGTTACCATTAGACTTTGGAACCTAATACTCAGCTCAGGACATGAAAGAACAGGCAGAATGGTTGAGGAGATGCGTAAACTCCCAGGTTGTTCCCAGTAAGCAGAAGGGAGTCCTCCCGTCCCAGTGAACAAATCTGGGACCATGAACAATAGACCGAGGAGACAACAGGATAACCCAAGGGATCTGTTTGGAAGGAGGAGAGCAAAGTAAATGACCACTCTCCAAGGTGGTTGAAGAAAGACTGATGTGTCACTGAATTCAAGCATGGTTTCTTAGTCGGTTCCACCTCAACTACGTATCAGTTACCAGATGCCACAGAATCCTTGCATTTACAGTGTTTTACTGTTTTTAACTGGTTTCCAGCTGGCGCCAGAAGATTTATCCTACTGTTAAGACCAAAGGTTTGTTCAGAGTATAAACAATTTAAAAGTAATTAGTATTTTTCCTAACATACAAACCTGAAGTTCGTAAGTTATCAACATAGGATTTAGCTTGTGAATGTGAGCTGGATAAGCCACTCAAACTTACTGACATGGTAGTCAACTACCAACAGGCTGCCGATACTCTGAACTGACTGGTATGTTCGTCCAACCTGGGATGTTACCTTTCTGGTATGTACAGGAGCAGAGGATGGAACCCCACACCTCTACCATACTGCATGTATGGGATGTAGCAGATGCTAGACTTCTGGACCATTAAGTAATGGGTTTGTGCACCATTACTCAATCAAGCTGTAAGAAACCATAATGAAGTGTCAAAGGCAATAAAAATGAAATTTTTATGATAAAATAGTTTTATATACAGTACTTACCAAATAATTACATAGCTAGTTTCACCTCACACACCAGCTTAAGTTAAAAAATTTCCAGGTAAAGTTTAAAAGTTTAGTGCAGGTGACCAGTCCTACACACTAACAGGAATACCAGGAACAACTCAGCAGACAACCTCATTCTGTTTATGCCTTATGTCCAAGAGAGGGGAGGAGGAGGAGGAGGGGCTCCAATCATGTATTTCTTGGTAAGTATACATAAAACTTAATTTCATCATTAAAAATGTCATTTTTATAGTAGTATAAGCAACTTACTAGGTCATTACATAGCTAAATCCCACATTGACAAGTGGGATGCATGGACCAAAACATTAATTTATGTAATGAATTCGAAATAGAAAAGTTGATAGCATTGAATACAATGCTTGTTGTTCCTTGTTAGTTAAGAGAGCTTGCAGTATAAAACTGCCTCTGGTTGGTGCTTAACTTGACCTGTAGTGACGTGGCGGTAAAGCCGAGGAACGCCTCTACTTGAGTGGGAACTTTGCAGTGAAGGAGCTGTCCGATGGCTAGCAAAGTATCAGGGGAGCTTTGCAGTGAAGGATGTAACTGCTGGTTAGCAAATATCCACAAGAGCCCTTGCCCTGGGCACACTACTAATATATAAACACAACCAGAGAAGACTGTCACCTTCACTGAAATAAAACCATAACCCATCCTCCACTGAGAGTGGTGGGTGTTCCAGGTACACTG
>NC_061108.1:38752373-38759873 GCF_015104395.2 Macrobrachium nipponense
TAATAGTGATAAGGATAAGAACAGTGACTTGAAAGAAGCAGGGATTAGTCACTGGCAAAATATATTTTTTCTAATGACAGTTATAGTTCTAAGTGTATGTGTAGTAGTACTTATTTGCATTATTCTCAGTCAACTCAGAAACAGTTTTATTCGTCGAAAGTTAAGTAAGTTTTTTTAGTTTTTCCTAAGATTTAATTTTCTTTAATTCTGAAGACATTTCAGCTATTATTTAAAGAAAAATGTAACCTTTCAATTATAATTATTAAAGTGGGATTGTCCCTATGAAGTATACAAACCATTGTTGTATAAGAAAGTATATTTAAAGGACAAGCTGGTTTGTTTTTGCAGACTGAGGTAAGGTGGGAGTTATTCCTTGCCACTCACTTGGCTGATCCTTCAGTCAGTTTTTTGTTTGACCATTGAAAAGTGATCATGTCTTTGCTTTACAGATTTTGATTGTGTTGCTAAGACTTGGCATTTTTCTTTGGGATATTTTGATTGTTTATATTTGTGTGGCACAGTTTAGATGAATTTTAATTTTTGTACATGAACTTCCCTGCCAGATATATACTTAGCTATAGTCTCCGACGTTCCGACAGAATTTCAAATCTCGCGGCACACGCGACAGGTAGGTCAGGTGGTCTACCTTACCCGCCGCTGGGTGGCGGGCGTATGAACCAATCTATCTCTCCAGCCAGATTTTTTTCTGTCGCTGAGCGATAACAACTGTTGTCGTTTCATTCCGATATATTCTTCATTTCTCGCTTGCCTGGAGATTGATTTGGACATTTTGGTGACGTATTCGCTCTATGTTGGCTTGGCATACGCTGATTGTGGACCGTTATTGACTTTGCGCTGGATTTTCCTGTAGAATGTCTGATTTTGATTCTGTTTCCAAAACTCCGGTTTTGTTTAGAGTATGTTTGACCGATGGATGTAAGGTGAGGTTACCGAAAGCTGCGGTTGACCCTCACACTTTCTGTGTTAAATGTAGGGGGAATGAATGTTCGTTTAGTAACCCGTGTCAAGAGTGTGAGGTTTTGAACGAAGTTGAATATAAGGCTCTTTCTTCTTATATTAGGAAACTTGAAAGGGATAGGGTACGTAAAGCTTCTTCAAGGAGTTCGAGCAGGTCGAGAATGAGTGAGAATGAAACTAACATTAATGTAGTTTTAGAACCTTCCTCCCAGGTCTCAGCTCCTGCTCCCCGCACCGAAGCCGTAGATTCGTCTTCGGAGGCGGCGGCCTCAAAAGCTTCCTTGTGTTCTAAGGAAGACAAGAATCTTCGTACTGATCAAGGTAAGAGTGTCAGTGATGATAAGTGCAGTGTACCCAGTGATTGTGGAGGGTGCGTCTGACCGGCTCCTTAGTGCCTCCAGGCCTAGACCCTCTTCCAGACTCCCAGTTCCAGTGAGGAGGAAAAGTTCGAAAGCCGCAGGAGGGCTAGGGAGAGCCCCCACCGGTCAGGCGTCCCCTCGGCAGATCCTGAAGTTCGCTCCCAGGCTGCCTTGGATCGTAAGAAGAAGAATATTCTTCGTCAGTGTTTTTCGTCATCCTCTTCTCCTTCGCCGAAGCGTGGTTGGAGCTCTAAGGAGGCGTCACGCCCGTTGAAGAGGGCTGCGGAGGCTCCCTTCAGTACGTTAGCGTCCAGCCCAGAAGACTTTTCTGATGTAGCTTCCTTGCAAGCAAAGAAGCCTAGGAGATCCGGTGATCGCCCTCCTTCTCCCGCTCCTCGCGCTGAGCTTGCTTCGGAAGAAGATCCTGGGGACTCTCCTTCTCGAGTGCTAGCGGGCCTACAAGCTCAGATCACAGCCTTGGCGGACTCCTTGGCATCGAGATCGCGTAGAAGGAAGGATTTGTCTCTCCCTATCAAGAGATCGCGCGCTTTTCGTCGGAAAGAGCGCTCTCCTTGTAATCGGCGATCTCCTTCTTTTGAGGATACTTCTACACATCGTAACATTTCACGAGAGGAACACCACTCCCGCTCGGAGGTGTCGAGACGCCATTCGACGGATAGGCGCTCCTTGGACTATGAAGATATTTCCCAAATCGGATTCCTGCCTCGGGTAGACGCTCAGACCCTTCTGTTTCTCCTTCTCTAGAGTTCGTGCAAGAAGAGAGAGTCGCTCAGGTCATAGAAGATTTATTTCGTCGTCTCCGTCTCATCTTTCTTCTCCTCGTTTTCTCAGAGAACCTAGGGAATGCACTTCTGAAAGTAGGCGCACTTCTCCTTCCGACTACTGTAGTCGGGCGTCGGATAACGTGACTGGTAGGCGCTCATCGCATGGAGTTCGCTCCTCCCCCTGTAAGACATCAAGAGTCTAGTAGGAGCCCTGCTCCTCTGTAAGCCGTCATTCTTTTAGTAGCTGTTCTCCTGGAGAAAGACACCTTGATCCTCGTTTGCTTCGTTCTCCTAGTAGGCGCTCTTCGTTCTCGAGACTCCCTACTCCTGATCGGTCTCCTCTTGCTAGAAGTCAAGAACGCCTCAAGCGCCCTGCTTCTGTTAGGCGCTCGGAGCCTTACAGACGTTCTCCCCTTGGTAAGGACCAAGATCTCGCCGAACGCCCTGTTCCGTTTAAGCGCTCGGAAAAGCGTAGCAGCCGCTCTTCCGCAGCCGCCGTTCGTAGGCATCAAGAGCCTCTCAAGCGCCCTGCTCCTGAAAGGCGCCCTATTTTTAGCAACGTTTCGCGTTGGTAGGCGCCAGGATTCCACTAAGCGCCCTGTGACAGATAGGCGCTCGGCGCCTAGTAGCCGCTCTCCTCACGATCGGCGCCAGGATCTTAGCAGGCGCTCTCCCTCTCGTAGTTTCCCTAGGGATAGACGTGGTCTTTCTAGAGAAAGGAGTCCTTCCTCTTTTGCTGTTAAGAGTTTGTCTGCACTTAGGAAGGAATGCGAGTTTTTAGAGACAAGAATTTTTCGGATAAGCGTCCGTCTTTTACAAACTTTTACAAGCAACTCGTCGTTCCTCCCTGTACGCCTCTCTACTTTGGAATCTTCTCCTCATTCAAGACGTTTGTCTCCTTCATCGCACTGTACCCCAGCTAGGAAATCATCTAAGGATTCTCATAAGGATCCTCATCCTCGTTCTCCTCATCCTCGTTCTCCTCTTCAAGAAGACCAGGAAGCCTCTGAGGAAGAAACTAATACATCGGCAGCAGTTTCTTCGTACAAGAAGCTCACAGAGCTTCTCCTTCAGGAGTTCGGAGAGTCTTTGACCCCTAATGCTCCTCCTTCTCCACACTCGTTGTTCTCCACAGCGAAAGCAACGAAAGGATCTTCGTGTGTGAGAATGAAACCAACTCTTTCTATGAAGAAAGCGCTCAAGAGTTTCGGTTCATGGATGCGTAACTAAAGAAAAGAAACGGGGAAAACTATGTTTGCCTTCCCTCCGTCGAAGCTTTCAGGACGGACAGGGATTTTGGTATGAGACAGGAGAACCCTTGGGACTGGGCCTTCCGTCTTCAGCTGACGCAGAATTCGGCCAAAACTACGTGGGCAATGAATGAAATAGATCACATTCTAAAAGGCATTTTTAGAGTCTTGGAAGTTTTCAACTTTCTCGATTGGTCCCTCGGAGTCCTAGCCAAGAAAACTCAAGGACCGGACACGTTTTCTCCGGAGGATTTGAATTGTGTCTTATCCTGTATGGATAAATCGGTGAGGGATGGGGCCAGCGAAATAGCTTCACTGTTTGGAGCAGGGGTCTTGAAGAAAAGATCAGTATTTTGCTCATTTTTAACAAAGTCTGTCTCACATGCTCAGAGATCGTCTTTGCTTTTTGCCCCACCTCTCTCTACGCAGCTGTTTCCTAAACACCTGGTTCAAGACATTTCGAAGGCTCTCTCTGCCAAAGCTACGCAGGACCTTCTAGCGCAGTCTGCAAGGAAGCCGCGCCCTACCTTCCAGACTAAGACGAAGAAAGCTAAGCCGACCTCTCAGGAACCCTTTCGAGGGGCTTCTACCTCTAGATCCTCTTCGTTCAGAGGTCGGAAACCAAATAGAAGAGGGAGGACTTTTACGAAGTCAATCAAACCTCCCAAGTAAGACTCAAGTCCTTCAGACAACTGTAGGCGCCAGGCTTTTACAGTTTGCAGAAGTCTGGGCCAGAAAGACGCAAGCAGATGCCTGGACCCTGTCAATTTTGAGGAAGGGCTATTCTAATCCCGTTCTCTTCGAGGCCTCCCTTGACGAATACCCCGAGGGAGTTGACGGCCAGATACAGGGACCCCATCATGAATCAAGCCCTCCGACTAGCGGTAGATCAGATGCTGGAAAAGGAGGCGATCGAACTAGTGGCAGATCATCTTTCGGCAGGCTTTTACAACCGCCTGTTCCTAGTTCCGAAATCCTCAGGGGGATGGAGACCGGTGTTGGATGTAAGCGCCCTTGAACTTCTTCGTCGAAAAGAAGAAGTTCACTGATGGAGACCACTGCCTCTGGTTAGTTAGCAGCACTCCGTTCCAGGGGACTGGATGGTGTCCTTGGACTTACAGGACGCCTTACTTCCACGTACCAATCCATCCTTCCTCGAGGAAGTTTCTAAGATTCATGATGGGGGAAGAATCTTCCAATTCAGGGCCCTGTGTTTTGGCCTCTCCACTCGGCCCCCCAAGTCTTTACGGCCATCATGAGGAATGTTGGGTGGCACAATGGCTTCACTAGGGGAAGGGGTGAGGATTTCGCTCTATCTCGACGATTGGCTTATAAGGGCCAATTCCAGAGATCGTTGTCTGAAGGACTTGAAGAAAACCCTGGATTTGACTTATTCCTTAGGACTTCTGGCCAATCTGCAGAAGTCAAGTCTGATTCCCGCTCAAGAGTGCGTTTATCTGGGGATCCAGATGAACTCTCTGAGTTTTCGGGCTTTTTCCGTCACAGAAGAGGATAGCCGGGGACTCGAAAAAGTACAACCTTCTTAGGGAGAAGAAGATGCACAGTGAGGGAGTGATGAGTCTGCTGGGGACGCTCTCCTCACTGGAGCAATTTGTTTCCCTAGGAAGGTTGCACCTGAGACCGCCTCCATTCTTTCTTATCGGAATGGAGTCGTCCTTCTCAGGATTTGAAGTTCTCCCTGTCAATTTCTCTTCAAATCAAGAAGGAGTTAGCATGGTGGGCGGATCCCGACAAGTTCTCGCAGGGACTGCCGCTTCAATCCCAGAACCCCAGCCTGGTGTTGTTCTCCGATGCGTCGGAAACAGGTTGGGGGGCGACTCTGGGAACCAAGGAGGTGTCAGGAACCTGGGTGGGGGACCAGTCTTCCTGGCACATCAACAGGAAAGAACTAATAGCCGTGTGGCTTGCTCTGAAGGAGTTCGAGTCAGATGTGACAGGAGCAGTTGTGCAAATAAACTCGGACAACACCACGGCTCTGGCATACATCAGGAAACGGGGGCGGGAGGACGCATTCCTTCTCTCTGTACGAAACAGCAAGAGATCTTCTTCTGTGGACAGGAAGAAAGGGGGATAAAACTTCTCACCAGATTCGTACAGGGAGAAAGGAATGTAAGGGCAGATCTCCTCAGCAGGAAAGATCAGGTTCTTCCCAGAGTGGACTCTGCACCAAGATGTTTGCCAGAGCCTTTGGAAGTTGTGGGGCAGGCCTCTTCTTAGACCTGTTTGCAACTTCAAGAACAAAAGACTGGATCTGTATTGCTCGCCCATCTCGGATCCAGGAGCAATAGGGATAGACGCTCTCCTACTCGATTGGAAGGACTCGATGTATACGCGTTTCCCCCTTCAAGATTCTGGGGTTGACTTTAAAAAAGTTCGCAGAGTCAGATTCCGCGAGGATGACTTTGATAGCTCCCTTTTGGCCAGCACAAGATTGGTTCACAGAGGTGCTGGAATGGCTAGTGGATTTCCCAAGATCGCTTCCTATAAAGGAGCGATCTACTCAGACAGCCCCACTTCGACAGGTACCACAAAACCTCCCCGCTCTCAGTCTGACTGGCTTCAGACTGTCCAGAAAACTGGTCAGAGCGAAAGGCTTTTCGTCAGCAGCTGCTAAGGCAATCGCTAGAGCGAGGAGGTCTTCCACCTTACGAGTGTACCAGTCGAAGTGGGATGTCTTCAGAAGATGGTGCAAGAGGAATAACGTTTTCCTCTTCCAGTACCTCTGTGAATCAAATTGCAGACTTTTTTCTTTTTATTCTTAAGACAAGAATGTGGCTTAGTCGTTTCGACGATTAAAGGCTATCGTAGTATGTTGGCGAATGTCTTCAGGCACAGGGGCCTCAACTTATCGGAAGATAAGGACCTACAGGACCTTATTAGGTCTTTTGATACAACGAAAATGCAGTCTCCTAAGACACCTAGCTGGAATTTGGATGTAGTCCTTCAATTCCTTGGGTCCTCTAGGTTTGAACCCCCTAATTCAGCCTCATTCAGAGACCTTACCAGGAAGACTCTGTTTTTGATGGCTCTAGCTTCCGCCAGAAGAGTGAGTGAGCTTCAGGCGATTGATGGTAATGTGGTTTTTAAGGAGGACTCTCTTATTTGCTCTTTCCTTCCTGGTTTTCTTGCAAAGATGAGAACCCATCAAGTCCATGGCCCAAGAACTTCGAGATTCGTGGTTATCTTCTTTTGGTAGGAGAGAACCCGAGAGAACTCTTTGTCCAGTGAGAATGGTGAAATACTACCTTAGAAGAAAAGAGCAACTGAAAGCCAACCGAGAGGTCCAGTGGTGTTCAGTAAAAGAGCCTACTCGTCCATTGTCGAAGAACGCATTGTCCTTCTTCTTGAGAAGCCTCATCAAAGAAGCACACGGATCCTGCAGAGAAGAACATCTTAGGCTTCTTAAAGTGAAAGCACACGAAGTAAGAGCCATAGCAACTTCTTCTTGCTTTCAACAAGAATATGTCCGTGCGAAATCTGATGGAGACAACATTCTGGAGATGTCAGTCAGTGTTCGCGAACCACTACTTACGTGATGTGAGAATCACTTACGGAAAAATGCTTCGCCTGGGCCGCCTTACGTATCTGCGGATTCAGTGCTGGGGCAGGGAGCTGGAACTCATCCTGTTTAGTAGTATAAATTTTTCCCCCTTGTATTTGTTGTTGTTGGTTGCCTTAAAGAGGATGCATGAAGGCATCTCTTTAGGTCGTAATACTAATCTTTAGTAGTTTTGGTTAGGTGGTCTGATGAGTGTGGCTCCTTGCAGTAGTAGTGGTTAGGACCTGTTAAGATAGGGACGAACTCCCTTTATCAGGATCCGACTTGGATTCTACACACAAGGGATCACATATCCCAGTGGTAGATCCGAGAGTCTTTCAGCATCAGGTCACGTCCCTAGCTGTAGCTCTCCAGGCAACGCAGACTCAGAGACAATATCAATGAAGTCTTCTGCCTGAACAGGTAAGAACCAAGGTTATTTATATCCTACAACATCAGTTGTTTCTTATCTCTCCTTATTACTTTAGCTGTCTCTTACCCTCCACCAAGGGTGCCAATCAGCTAAGTATATATCTGGCAGGGAAGTTCATGTACAAAAATGATATTGT
>NC_061108.1:38772373-38784873 GCF_015104395.2 Macrobrachium nipponense
GGTAACTGGCGTGGTATCACAGAAGGAAGCATAGAGTTTTCCCTACTATATCTTCACCTTGTAGTATGGTGCTTAGTTTAGGGAAGCCAGGTGGTACAGTGTACCTGGAACACCCACCACTCTCAGTGGAGGATGGGTTATGGTGTGCCCAGGGCAAGGGCTCTTGTGGATATTTTAACTAACCAGCAGTTACATCCTTCACTGCAAAAGCTCCCCTGATACTTTGCTAGCCATCGGACAGCTCCTTCACTGCAAAGTTCCCACTCAAGTAGAGGCGTTCCTCGGCTTTACCGCCACGTCACTACAGGTCAAGTTAAGCACCAACCAGAGGCAGTTTTATACTGCAAGCTCTCTTAACTAACAAGGAACAACAAGCATTGTATTCAATGCTATCAACTTTTCTATTTCGAATTCATTACATAAATTAATGTTTTGGTCCATGCATCCCACTTGTCAATGTGGGATTTAGCTATGTAATGACCTAGTAAGTTGCTTATACTACTATAAAAATGACATTTTTAATGATGAAATTAAGTTTTATGTATATTACTTACCAAGAATTACATGATTGGAGCCCCCCTCCTCCTCCTCCCCTCTCATGGACATAAGGCATAAACAGAATGAGGTTGTTCTGCTGAGTTGTTCCTGGTATTCCTGTTAGTGTGTAGGACTGGTCACCTGCACTAAACTTTTAAACTTTACCTGGAAATTTTTTAACTTAAGCGGGGTGTGTGAGGTGAAAACTAGCTATGTAATTATTTGGTAAGTACTGTATATAAAACTATTTTATCATAAAATTTCATTTTTATTGCCTTTGACACTTCATTATGGTTTCTTACAGCTTGATTGAGTAATGGTGCACAAACCCATTACTTAATGGTCCAGAAGTCTAGCATCTGCTACATCCCATACATGCAGTATGGTAGAGGTGTGGCGGTTCCATCCTCTGTCCTGTACATACCAGAAAGGTAACACCCCAGGTTGGACGAACATACCAGTCAGTTCA
The DNA here is from genome assembly GCF_015104395.2 of Macrobrachium nipponense. Taxonomy (NCBI): domain Eukaryota; kingdom Metazoa; phylum Arthropoda; class Malacostraca; order Decapoda; family Palaemonidae; genus Macrobrachium; species Macrobrachium nipponense. Next base: position 38,773,380 of record NC_061108.1, read on the forward strand.
GAGTATCGGCAAGCTGTTGGTAGTTGACTACCATGTCAGTAAGTTTGAGTGGCTTATCCAGCTCACATTCACAAGCTAAATCCTATGTTGATAACTTACGAACTTCAGGTTTGTATGTTAGGAAAAATACTAATTACTTTTAAATTGTTTATACTCTGAACAAACCTTTGGTCTTAACAGTAGGATAAATCTTCTGGCGCCAGCTGGAAACCAGTTAAAAACAGTAAAACACTGTAAATGCAAGGGTTCTGTGGCATCTGGTACTGATACGTGTTTGAGGTGGAACCGACTAAGAAACCATGCTTGAATTCAGTGACACATCAGTCTTTCTTCAACCACCTTGGAGAGTGGTCATTTACTTTGCTCTCCTCCTTCCAAACAGATCCCTTGGGTTATCCTGTTGTCTCCTCGGTCTATTGTTCATGGTCCCAGATTTGATTTTTTCAACTTGGGGGTACAGGAGGACTCCCTTCTGCTTACTGGGAACAACCTGGGAGTTTACGCATCTCCTCAACCATTCTGCCTGTTCTTTCATGTCCTGAGCTGAGTATTAGGTTCCAAAGTCTAATGGTAACCCTAGTGGCTCCTTGTGGCCCCAAGCTGAGTGGCCGAGAGAGATCCCACCTTAGCACAACCTTCTGTGCCAGTCTTGTGTGGAGAGATACCACCAATCATGTATTGAGTCTGTCCATTATCTCTTTCGAGTAAGAAATCTTTCTTTCAGAGCAGCGACTCAGATGTAAGGCTACTTTAGAGGATCTTCGTCAGCTGTATCCAAGATGAGCCGTCTGCTGCGGTGATTGGTGTCTTTGAAGGGGTTTCTTTCCATTCAGAGTTTCTTTTCAGTAGTTAAAGATCTGGGTCTTTTTCAGAACAGAAGAAATTCTTTTTCTTTATACTAGCGAGGGCCTACAGGGCTGGCTTGTGATTAGTTCATCTGAAGATGTGAATATCAGTTTGCCCTGGGAATTCTTTATGCACTTCAAGAGCTTTGAGCGTTCTTGTTTCACCTCAAACCTCCTACATTGGACCTAACTCTGGTACTGAGTAGTCTCTCACGAGCTCCTTCAATCCCATGCATCAATCTTCTTACAGGAAACTGATTTTGGAAACTGTTTCCTTCTGATCTTGGTTTCCTTGGAAGAGTTGAAGAGCTCCATGGTCAGGCCTATGACATAAACCCTCAATGGGTGGGGTCAGTAGCTTCCGAATTTGCTTGGAATTTGTGGCTAAGACCCAGATTCCCACGGTTCATGGTGACAGATTGGCCTCCTTTTCTGTTCCTTATGGTGTGGATTTTATCAGTAACCGTCAAGCAACCTTCATATGAAGGGCTTGTCACTTAAAGCCTGGCTGTCGTAGACTTTATGGTAACACAAGCCAGGCCTAGAAAGAGGTGTCCTAGAATGCCCTTTCGTTTAACTACACGAGTTGATTAGGCAAGCCTGCTTCTTCATCGTCAAATTCTGTCACCAATTCTGTGCATTCAGAGGCGCATGGCACTAGAGGAATAAGTTCCTCCTTGGCATGTAGGAGAACTTGTCTGTTCATAGGATTTTGAATGCTGGTTTCTGACTGCATCAAACCACTTTCACCTTTCTTTTATCGAAGGATGTTGCCCACAGGTCCTTGGACACATTTTCCTTGGGTCCAGTGGTGACTGTTCAACAAGTGTAACTCATCTTGGCGCCCTGGTAGGACAGTTTGTATCTTGCTTAAGATGGCTTGTGTGCAGTAGGAAATGATGTGATTGACTGGTCTCTTTTCTTTCCTTATTTTCCTTTTTCCATACTTACAGGCAGTTTGAAGAACAGAACCACAAGCTGGAACTGGTTTGATGCAGTTGAGTGTAGCAGCCATACTGTTACAGCACTTTTTATGTTAATTAAAACATACAATATGCTTTTCAGTAGCTTAAACTCCTCTCTCCAGCAAGGTGTGGAGTGGTGACAAACCCATTTTTTGTGGTTAACATGCTTTGTTGCTTCAACAGATATATAAGCAGTCCCTGACTGACGACGGGGGTTCCGTTCTTGAGACGTGTCGTAAGCCAAAATCGGCGTAAGCTGCAAAATCATAAAAAAATCCTAAGAAAAACCTTACTTTTAATACTTTTAGTGTATTAAAACTATGTAAAACTGCATTTTATTGCATTGTTCATCAAAAACCTTCAAATATTGATTATTTTTGCATTTTTGGAGTCATTTATTCTGCCAGATTGGTGTCGTAAGCGGCGTAACCCCAGAACATGTGTCATAACTCTGGAAATAATTTCTGATGAATATAATTGAAAAGCGTTGTAACCTTTGGAACATCATAAGCCGAACCCGTCGTAAGTCGGGGACTGCTTGTAGTTATTTTTTACTTCTGTTATGCTGTGAATTTGGACATGCTTCTTAGTGTTTAAACCCTTGGACTGAGTGTTAGATATCTACATGTCTAACATCTCAAAGGCTTAGGTCCTCCTCCTTACAACTCTCATAAGAAAAATGATCAGGTGTGCTGAACCTCCAGTTGGTTCAGGATTCTCCTACCTCCCTCCAAGTGTGAGTTTATCCTACTGTTGAGACGAGGTTTATTCTGCATATGAACAAATGAAAATTTTTAATTAATTTGTATTTTTCATAGATAACAAACCTGAGGTCTTAACATTGACTGCCCAACTCTAGCCACCCCTCTTATGTTTCATTCTGGGTCGGAAGAAAGACTGTTGCATCACTGGATTCAAGTGTGGTATCTGACTCAATTCCACCTTAACTAAACGTATTCTATGTCATATGACAAATTCCTTACATTTACAACTTGTTATTATTTTTAACAAGTTTCCAGCTGGAGTCAGAAGATTTATTGTACTACTACTGTTAGTACCTAAGGTTTGTTAGCTATGTAAAATACAAATTAATTGAAAATTCTTCATATTTGCTGTATTTACAGGATGTTTGGTTGACATTTTTCCAACTTTCACTGTTATAAATACACTAACGCAGTCACAAGGATACACTGATTTACCATAGAAATCACGGGAATACAATCACATGGACGTCTTTTCAGTTAAAGAAAATACTTGCACTTGTTAAATTTTAATTAATTTGAAGATTTACTATTGATAAGATTTTGTACTGCAGCTTCCAGAATCATCTAACATTCAGTTGTTGGCATCTCTTAAGGAATGGTTTAGTGGATTGTTTAAATATCTTCTCAGTGATTGTTAGATGCGGTTGGCGTTAATTACTAACCACTTGAGTGAAACAACAAACTATATAATAAATGGGCTTATGTTTACGCTTCCAGCATATCACTCAGCCAAACACCTTGACCACAGTTCAAAATTATAAATGATCATTGAAGATCAGTGTTTTTAGAATGTCAGAATTTTCAGTTTTATCAAATAAATATTGTTTAGAAGATAAATTTTAGATTGGATGTTTGTGAATCCATTCACAGAGTGTATGTAGTTGAACATATTGCTTGGAGTTTCTTTTTTTTAACAAAGTTTTATATTTTAAAAAGGACCTGTAACTATAATAGACATGCTTATTTTTAACTTTTTTTTCATCTCTTTCTGATAAATTATAATTTTTCTAATTCATTCTCTTTTATAGTATATTTTCATATTTGCAGAAAGGGTTAGTGATGAAGCCCCAGTAGAAAATAACAGTGAAGCAGCAGTAATGGCTCAACTATTACCTGCTGACCATGGTACCACTAGGTTGTCCTCAGGTACCTTTAGTATAAATAGAAATACCATATCAGAAAATAGATGCTCTAATCACTTGCCTGTCACTGCAACATCTATACCTGCAACATCTATACCTTCATCTCCTTCCACTGCTCAGAGACAGACAGATATTGAATCTGAACAGTCCACTGTTCAGATGTACCCACCTATACCTTTCACTATGGACAGGCTACTAGGCAAGTTTGCATAGTTTTAATTATGATTACATAAAGTTCTTACTAAAACTTTCCTTGTACCATTCATGAGAGAGAGAGAGAGAGAGAGAGAGAGAGAGAGAGAGAGAGAGAGAGAGAGAGAGAGAGAGAGAATTTCTCTCACTCTTCATATGTAATCATTATGTTGTGCTTTGATCAGGATTATCAATTATCAATTGATTGTGTTCTTCATCTCTTCAGAGTCCAGCACAAACTATCTTTTTTATCCTTCATGAAAAGGTTTTTTGCATTCTTCGTTGTCTCAGCACCATAGGCCATGCAATTTATTTTATTGTAGTGTCTTACCGAACAATTATACAGCTGTGATTTCCACGAGCGGCAGGATACTAAATTCAAATTTAGCGCGTAGGCGTCGCCAACACTGGTGGTGATGACGTCATCTCCCTCCACTCGCGGGAGAACCAGGTACAAACTGCCCAGGTGAATCCAATTCTTTTCCTGCCGGCGTCCGGTGAACATCGGTGGTCGGTGCGGTTGGATGACTTTGCTTCGCTTTTTCTTGGGGTGGATTTGATCTTCGGAATTGGTGAAGTACTCTTTTTTTGGCGTTGTTGTTATTTGCTTAGTTATTTAGGCGTTGCCATGTCGGATTCTAGTCCGTCGGGAGTTAGGTTTTGCATCTCAGGATGTAAAACTAGATTATCCAAGTTAGAGTATGATTCTCACACTAAATAAGTGTAGGGGACAGGTTTGTTCAGCAGATTGAACATGTAATGAGTGTAGTGATTGGACTGATTCTCAATGGAAGTTTTTTAGTTTCATACTTGGAGAAATTAGCTAAAGACAGAATTAGAAAAGCAGCGCTTAGGGAAAGTAGACTTAGCTCTGCTTCGTCTTGCGATGCATCTGTTCCTTCTGTTTCTCCTCAAATTGTTATGTCTCCTTTAACTACACCTCCTATTCCTCCTACTAATCCCACACTTCTCCGGCTTCCCGTGTAGTTTCTTCCGACACCATTGCCAGTCTGGAATCGAGGTAGATCAGAAATTTTTTCGGGTACTAGCGAATACGGTTTTGCAACTTGGTAATTCAGTTAAAACGTTTTTGGAGAAAGCGGCTTCAGGTAAGAGTGTAGTTGAGGGGCGTCTGTCTGTCCTGACACGTCTCCTAGACAAAGGTCACTGTCCAGCTCCCCCGCACCGGGAGAAGACATACCGGAAGTCCAAGGGAGTCGATCGGGATTTGCCCACAGACAGGCGCCTCTCTTGTTGAGCTGTTGCGCCTCAACAGGGCTTGGTTAAGCGTTGGAAAGGTGTTGCGGTCAGACGCCTTTCGAATGATTCAAGCGATGTCTCTGGTCGCGCGGCGCTCTTGGCGAAGATTCGCCCGTTTCGCGTCCCTTAAAGAGGCGTTCAGGCGCTGATTCTTCGCCTCTTCCAGTCAAGCGGTATAAGGAGCCTGAGAGTAGGGTTGCGCCTCGGCCGTTAGCTCGTTCGTCGCCTCAATCTGTGCCTTTTTCGGCTCCATCTACTAGTAGAGATTGTGGTTTTAGCGCTGTAGCTAGCAGTTTCTAAGGGTGTTTTCTTTAGGCGCTTTCTCGTCTGTTACGCCTGATGCGCCTGTTTCGCCTCGAATTTCGGCGGCTCCGAGCGAGGCGCAAGTAGTTTTTCCGCCTCCTGCTGGCTCTTCCAAGCCTACGTTAACTGTTTTTGATTCGGCTCTGGCGCCTTTGCGCAAGCAGTTAGAGATGTTAACCAACTGGATGAATGAGTCCAAGGGTGGTTCGAAACCTTCAGATCCGTTTGTAGTTCCTTTCTTCTACTTCTTCGGCGGTATCGGAGAATGAAGAAGAAGTAGAGGAGGAGGATTCACATCACCTCTCGTGTTATTCTCGTCTCCTTAGATTTCTTCTGGTATCTTATCCAGATTATTTTGAGAAAGCGGCTCCGCGCTCCCCAACTTCGACTTTTTGATGAGGAGGAAAACTTCAGACCCTCTCCTCCCAAAACTTGTTCTATCTAAAGCGGTTAGACATTCGTTGAAAGAGACGGAGAAAAAATGGATGTCTATGAAAGAGACTTAGGGAAGGCTCTTTTTGCTTACCCTCCCTCTTAAGTTGCTTCGTAAGAGGTATAGGTTTTATGTAACTGGGAAGCTCCTTCTCTGGGAGTTTCTGCCTCCTCCCAGGGAGACTTCTCCAGTTTAATCGACTCCTCTAGAAGACTCTGCTTTCGCCGCAGCTAAAGTTTCTTTACGGCGCCTGAGTTGGACCACGTTGTAAAGAATCAGTTTAAACTTTTGGAAGTCTTTAGCTTCCTGATTGGACTATTGGCGCTTTAGCGGCCAAGATCGAAGACTGTCCTTCTCTTTCTCAGGAGTTAGCGGAGGATTGGATTGGTGTTCTGTCCTGTGCGGACAAATCCATTAGGGATGGATGTGATGAGTTAGCTTCGCTCATCGCCTTTGGTACCCTTAAGAAAAGGCAACTTTGGTGCTCCTTTGTGAAAAGATAACCTCTTTCCAGACGATGTAGTGTTGTCAATTTCGTCTGCGCTAGATAAGAAATCTACTTCGGATTTACTGGCACAGTCTACTAAGAGACCTAAAGCTCCTTTGGAGACTGTTCCTTCGGTTTCTCCTCTGGCCCAAGCGCCTTTTTCGAGGGAGAAAACCCAAGCGCTTCTTTCGGCCGAAGTCGAATTTGCGACCTCAGTCTAAGGCCTCGGCCAAGGTTAACAAACCTTCCAAATGAAAGCTCGGTTCTTCATGCACCAGTGGAGCCAGGCTGGCTCTGTTTTGGGAGGAATGGAAAACAGAGGAGCAGAAGCCTGGGTAGTGCAAGTACTCAAGTTCGGCTATCGTATTCCTCTCGTTTCACCTCCCTCGCTCTCACCTGTGCCAATTCCATTCCAGGCATACTCTCCGGGCTCAGACAAATTTCTGGCGCTAGCCGCAGAAGTGGAAGCGCTTGTTCTCAAAGAAGCGATAGAACAGATAGAAGGGGATTTTCCTCCAGGCTTTTACAATCGCCTTTTTGTAGTTCCCAAGTCATCAGGGGGTCTGGAGGCCGGTTTTGGATGTGAGCGCCCTGAACTTGCATGTCCAGAAAACAAAATTTCATATGGAGACCACTCGGTCGGTTCTGGAGTCCATCAGACAGGGGGATTGGTATGGTTCTCTCTGGGACATGCAAGACGCTTATTTCACATTCCGATACATCGCGAATCTCGGAAGTACCTGAGGTTCATGTTCGAAGGCAAGGTGTTTCAGTTTCAGGCGCTTTGCTTCGGACTAGCGACCGCTCCTCAAGTTTTCACCAGGGTTCTATCCCCGATAGGAAGCTGGCTGCACATATTAGGAGTAAGAATCTCCTCTATCTGGACGATTGGCTTCTCCGGTCGGAATCAGAGAGTCGGTGCATGAAGGACCTTGGAACAACTCTGGATCTTGCCAGAAAGTTAGGAATTCTGGTCAACAAACAGAAGTCCCAGTGGTTCCATCTCAGAGCATCCTTTATTTGGGGATGATTCTGAATGCTCAAGTTTTTCGGGCTTTTCTGTCCCCGAAGAGGGTTCAAGGCTGTCTGGAGACAGTTCAGGAGTTCTTGGACAAAAAGGTAAGTTCTGCCAATCAGTGGATGAGGCTCCTGGGCAAATTGACGTCAGTGGAGAAATTTGTGACGTTGGGAAGACTGCCAACATGAGACCTCTGCAGTTTTTCCTGAGAGCCTCTTGGTGCGAGGACACAACCAGACTCGATTACCTTTCCTGTCACAGATCAAATAAAAGAGGACCTAAGGTGGTGGCTCTCTCGAGCAAGGTTGGAAGAAGGGTTAGATTTACGACCCATCCTCCCGAACCTACAGTTCTTTTCCGACGCATCGGACACAGGTTGGGGAGCCCTGCTGGCGGGAAATCAACGGACTTCAGGAGCTTGGTTGGAGAAGGAGAAGAAGTTCCACATAAATGTAAAGGAACTTTTAGCAATTTTCCTGGGGCTCAGACAGTTTTCGGAGCTTAGTAGAAGGTCGGGTAGTGGCAGTGCATTCCGACAACTCCACGGCTCTCTCGTACGTGCGGAAACAGGGGGGGACTCAGTCTTTCTCTCTATACGAAGTAGCCAAGGATCTCCTCCTGTGGTCAAACGAAGCGAAGGTTCAGCTAGTCCCGAGATTTGTTCCGGGAAAGATGAACGTCCTGGCGGACGAGTTAAGTCGTCAACAGCAAGTGTTACCTCTGGAGTGGACTTTGGACAACAAGATTTGTCAGAAACTTTGGCGCCTTTGGGGACGACCGTCAATAGACCTGTTCGCGACATCAAGGAACAACCGTCTTCCTCTCTTTTGTTCTCCAGTCCCAGATCCTCTAGCTTGGTCGGTGGACGCAATGCTGTTGGATTGGTCGGGTCTGGAAGCTTATGCATTCCCTCTGTTCGGTCTAATAAGAGAGGTGCTGAACAAGTTCATGTCGCACAGCAATGTAACACTAACGTTAATCGCTCCCTTTTGGCCCAGGAAAGAGTGGTTCCCGGACCTTCTCCAGTTGTTAGTAGACTTCCCCAGACTTCTTCCTCCAGAGAAGTGGCTTCTAAACAACCTCACTTCAAGAGGTTCCACCAAAACTTGTCCGCTCTAGCTCTGAGGGTTCAGGACTGTCCGGAATCTTTGTCAGAGCGAAAGGGTTTTCAAGAAGAGCTGCAAAAGCTATCGCTCGTTGTAGGAGAGAGTCTTCTAACAAACTCTATCAAGGGAAGTGGAGAATCTTCAAGAGAGTGGTGTAGAAGTGCTAAAGTCTCTACTCCTGCCACCTCTTTAACAGAAATAGCAGATTTTCTTCTATTTCTTAGGAAACTCTAAGAACTGGCTCCTTCGACGATCAGAGGATATAGAGCCATGCTCTCTTCGGTTTTTCGACATCGAGGTTTGGATATTTCCTCCAATTCAGATCTGTCGGACCTCATTAGGTCTTTCGAAACCACTAAGCTCCCGCAGGATAGAGTGACTTGGAACTTAGATGTGGTGCTTAAGTTCCTCATGGGGCCACCGTTTGAGCCTTTGAAGTCGGCTTCACTCAGGAACTTGACTAAGAAGGCACTTTTTCTTATTGCACTAGCTTCTGCTAAGCGTGTCAGCGAATTGCACGCTATAGACAAAAGAGTCGGTTTCTCTCAAGGCAATGCTGTATTTTCGGTATCTTTGACCTTTCTAGCCAAAAATGAGAATCCTTCTAATCCTTGCCGAGGAGTTTTGTGGTAAGGAACTTATCTGATTTGGTTGGACATGAGGAGGAAGAAAGGCTCTTATGTCCAGTCAGGGCTATTAAGCAGTATCTGTTTGCCACTAAGGGTATTAGAGGACAATCTTTAAGCTCTGGACCTCGGTTCAAAATCCCTCTCGTCCTCTTTCTAAGAATGCTATATCGTTCTTTATTAGAGAGCTTATCAGGGAAGCTCAACTCGCAGTCGAGAACGACAATCTTTCCGTTCTGAGAGTTAAAGCTCACGAGGTTAGAGCAGTGGCAACTTCTTTAGCATTCAGAAAGAATTTATCTTTAGTTTCGATTCTTCAGAGCACGTTCTGGAGATCGAATTCGGTTTTTGCGAGTCATTATCTCAAAGAGATAGAAACGGTTTTCGAGAATGTAAAAGGTTAGGTCCTGTGGCGGTTTTCTGGCATGGTGTTGGGAGAAACGGCACAGGGGTCGTCACCTCTATGCTAACTTTTCACCTTCAATAGGTTGTCGAGTTCAAAGGGAAGCTGGGGGTACTGAGTACCTGGGATACTCACCAGTCTGTTAGGTCAGATTTTTACAATGGTTGGGTATATATGTTTTTTAAATCTGGTGTTGGTGACAAATGTTTTGTATGATTGAATTTCTGGTCTTAGCCCAGGGCAAGGGCAATCTTTGTTGTTACTATCCTCCGTCAGTCAGCCTTGACTCTCGCTTGAACTACGGAAGGATTCCACTCCTGTAGAGGGCTAACTTTGGTCAAATTCCAATTCCTCTACAATAGTAAGAAGAGCACCGACCAGAGGCAGTAACAGTCTGCTGTAGCTCTCTTACAAGGTAAGGTACAACAGACACCTTGAGTGTTTACTGGTATTGTAATAAATGTAACCATTTAGAAATACTAGTGGTCCACTGAATCCCACCTTCCATAAATGTGTAATCAGCTGTATAATTGTTCGGTAAGACACTACAATAAAAATGAAATTTTCATTATTAAAATGAAGTTTTATTGTATACTTACCGAACAATTATGATTATACCCACCCTCCTCCCCTTAGGTGGACGGACGGGCAGAAAGAATTGGATTCACCTGGGCAGTTGTACCTGGTTCTCCCGCGAGTGGAGGGAGATGACGTCATCACCACCAGTGTTGGCGACGCCGACGCGCTAAATTTGAATTTAGTATTCCTGCCGCTCGTGGAAATCACGGCTGTATAATTGTTCGGTAAGTATACAATAAAACTTCATTTTAATAATGAAAATTTCATTTTTATGATGTCATGTTCATTTTAGTTCATGTACTTTTATTTTCATTTTCATTTCTGCGGAGATTAGGGTGAGAAAAGAGCCTTATATAAAGATTATATATGATGAAAAGGGATATGCTGCTGTGTGGAGTTTATAGAGAAAAAAAATTGTTTCAGCATGCTGTGAAAATCTGGAGGTGCTGGTGCCAATGTTGCATATTACTTTATAGTTAAAATCAGTTAGTGTTAGGCTGGCTTCATGCCATTGAGGTCAAGAACAAAGAAATCTTTATAGTACAGCAACTACAACAGGAAAAGTACATGCAAAGAGAAAGAAATGGTATCACAATACAGTGAGTCCCCATTATCAACGAACTCGGTTAATGACGATCTGATTTTATGGCGCTTGTCCAGCGCCATAAAATTAAAAGCGATTTATGGCGCCATAACAGCCCAGTTTCAGTTATTGGTGCCATAAGGTGCTGATAATAGAGTTATGGTGTCATAACATACATAAACAGAGGTGTCATTAGCCGGTTATTGGCACCATTAACCGAAACTTGGCAGCGTAAGAGTTTTTGTTAATGGCTGTATTAATAAACATTACCTTAATATAGTTTATGTAGCCCAAAATCCCATAAAAAACCTCACCAAAATTTACCATATTGGCAACTCTGTTACCTCCTATTCTGTCTGTCCAGTTGCAACACTGCCCATTGAACAGTTACAAAACCTTCCCTTGAAAATCAGTTGTTAACAAGCGCCCATGTTGCTTACATCACGGCTGCTCTTTATAAATTTCCGAAACCTTTTGTGCCTTTAAAGCTCTCATTAATTGTAAATGTGGCTTTATGTTATTTATCATTTATTAAATCCAACAAAATTAGTGAATTAAACCTTTATTTCTATTGTGGTATATATTTTATTTTGACGAACTTTTGTTGCGTGACCCGGAATTATGTGACCTGTCCAAAAGTCCAATGAATAGCCAAGATGATTCGACATCCTTATGCGAGCAAACATCAAGAGTTGCCTGGCTTGTGGGACAAGGATGAGTAACATGGAGTATGAACCCTATGACTTTTGTAACTTGTCATGGACAGGTTTGTGACTTGACTTCTTGTT
>NC_061108.1:38789873-38805832 GCF_015104395.2 Macrobrachium nipponense
ATTCTCTCTTTTTGTAAGTGTAAGTATTCACTGTAACATAAATGAACTTATGGTTATTTTCATAAATTGACTATAGCTATTTTAAATGCTGTTCAACAAGTTCTTATTCTATGTTAATTAATTTTGTTACCTAAATCTTTTTCATAGATAAAGATAAAAAATGTTCATAGGTAAAGTTGGCGTTTACTCCTACAGTCATAACTAATGAAGTACAATTGTGGACATATGATCGAAATTATAATGGAATATCATGAGGTTTTGTTGTTATAAAGAGCTGCCTCTCTTAAGATCTATACAAGTTTCAGCATTTGAAATTAGAGGGAAAACAAGTTTCAGCATTTGAAATTAGAGGAACATCTCATCAGATTTGCAGTCACTAGACTGAAGCTCTAGGATCGTGAAGTTTTAAGTATATCTTATATTCTATTCTAACAGTTCTGTTAATTTCATGCAGCATCTGCACATTATTTCATAGGAAAGTTTACTCTTTATCAGTATACTGTAAGTTGTTTTTGAGGTACATTGCTGATAGGGGATATGATCTACCTCTAGCACCAAAACATTCCTCACTTTTCATTTGGTCTTGAGGTGAGAGTATTCATCTGCTTCAAGGTGTTATATATGTTATTTTTCTTTATATTAATTTCCAACTTGCTAGCTCACCTCTTTAATGCTGTCACACCATGGTATTCATAAAGTCATGATTTATTAAACAAATTTATGCAAGAATATTAACTAATCTATGCACTGGTACAAGCACAAATTTTCTGTTTCTTTTTTTTTTTTTATTATATCATCATTTGTGATACCCAGATTGCCTGTTCATGCCCACCACAAAGAAATGCCTTCACAGGTGCGCATTAGATTAAGTATGCTTCTTGCAGCATACATTAATGCAAGGAGATAACATTTGTCTCATGTTCTTCATGTGAAAGTAGTATTGTTGCTGCTAAAAATGTAAATCAAATAAATTTTGAAATTCCTTGTTTGAGGGGGAAATTACGTTGTCCTCCAATATACTATTGCCACCAAAAACTCATCATTATTATTGATATAGATTAACCAGACCAATGTTTTGAGATTGTTGGCTCAAAAGGCTAGGCATAAAGTATTTGTTATTGAAAATATGTGAAAATCTGAGCAATTCATAAAAAACAAGAGAAAGTTTGCAGTACTGTGTAATGATGAAATTAATTGCAAAATTGAGAATAATTTTTATCCCACTCCAGTGCTACGCTGTATTACTGCAAAATTTGATAAACACATGGAAACAACTGGGACAAAAGATATGCATCGTCTACATATTCCAGTTGTCATCTCTCTTGTCATGATATTTTGTCAGTATATGAAAATGGTTAACTGTGATGGGAATGTTTTTCATCATTGTGGTCATCATTAATTTCTGTCAGATTTTACCTTTGATGGATTGAATGTAAACCAGGAAAAGACTATACCCAGGCTGCACCAAGAAAACTGGACCAAAGCAGTTATCTTCTGTTACATGTTGAGCTAGTTTTGTTTGTTTCTCCTCCTTTTCTCTCCTTTTCTTCTCTCTCCTTCCCATTTTCTTCTGTCCATTTCTGAAAAGAATTAACATTAGAGCAATATAAAGTGAAGAAGTTGGATGGTCAGTTTGAAAAATAAAGGACGAGCAGTGCATCGTGGAGGCCAGAGAGATGCTATAAAAGTAGTTTTGTATCAAATGTAGTACAACAGTGAAAGCATAGTGCATGTGTTCCCCCCCATTGGGGGGGAAGTATAGAAAAATTTAAATTAAAGAAAGAAAAGATAGGGCAGTATGACCATGGTGAAGAATATTATGGGCATGGGCTCACCACAGTAACAAAAAAATTAAGCTTGTCATGACAACAACATCAGTAATAAGTTGCAACTCTGACTTCCAACAGTTACTTTCAAATTGGGTATAAATAAACGATAAATATTTACTAGTATTATTTATGATAAAAATGAGAGCTGCTAAGTACAGATGACCTGACCTGGCAGTGACAAAAAACATTGGAAGATGTTTTCAAGTTACTGGAAGAAACAAAACCGTGGGTTATAATGATGTAAAACAAAGAAAATGTTACAGTTGGGAAAGTTGCCATTAGTCCTTGTGGTGGGTCATGACATTAAAGACTAATAGATTTTTAGTGAATGCTGACTTATCTTTTTGAACAGCGCTGGCCATTTCTTTACTGGACTGAAAGTACTTTCAGAAGTTTTGAGTCCTTTTTACCGAGTTGTAATTTATTTAATGTTTGTGATTATTTTTATTGCTGTTTGAAGTGTAAGTGTTTTCTGTGACTAGCAAGACTTGATTACGTATAGGTGAACCAATGAAGTCAGTCAAAAAAGAGGGCCCCCTCCCCAATCACCTTACACTGACATGTTTCCGTTTCTATAAGGTAACTTGTAGATTGTGGGATACCCTTTCTTTTGAGTGTGACCTGTTATAATCCTCTGTGTATTTCCTGGTTTTCTTTTCCTAAAACAGCTTCGTTTAGAGTTGAAACTTCTTTTCTAAGTGATAAGTTGTTATCATACGAGATATGAAGATATGTGACCTTGGAAATTAAATAAGTTTAAATATTAGCTCCAGTTAACACTCATTCGTAAGTCATCATTCTTAATTTTGGAAATTGTTTTCACATAATCTACATGTTCATTAATTGTATGACTTACTGGTATTCTTTTGATAATTAAGGTTTTTTTTTTTTTCTTATATTTTACATCGTCAAAGTTTGTCACTGTGTAAAGCACAGGGGTCCGTCCTTTAATGAAAAGGTGTCACATTTTCTTAATACTACTGTATTTTCTAAAGCTATGTTTGCAATAGCATATTAATTACAACATTAGCTACCATTATAGTTACATGTGTTTCCCAAATAAATTCTTTCTTTTAAAGAATCCTAAGGAAGTCTATTTGCGTTCACTAAATGAGGAAAACATGTTTGGTATCAATGCTTAACCCTCTCTACCACTTTTGACCAAGTGCACTTGACCGACTATAGCAGCATTTTAGTTTGTAAGTTCCTCACCAATCATTTTTTCTTTTACTGTGTGTAAATTCTTAATAAGTTCATTAATGCCATATGCTTGAAAGTCCCTTTTTTTTTCTTAATTTATTGAAGCATGTATTTTCAGAATGAGAATACAATGTACAGATATTCCATATTTTAACGTGTGTGTGTGTGTGTGTGTGCGCGCCTTATAGAAGAAATTTATCACATCTTGCATTATATATTATATGACATCTCTGATGAGTAGCATACTGATTGTGTGTCAACACCTCCTCTGTTGGAGATGCATGTTTCCTTGGCAGCTCAAGGACTTCTCCCCCTGTCTACAGTGCAGTTAATTTGACAATGCACAAGTTGACAGTAGGATATTTAGAACGTATCTGTACTAAGCATTTTGTCATGGGACATTCCCTTGGGTTATTCTATTATCACTTTTGTCTACTTGGAAAAAATCTATATTAGACCTCTTCTCTTTGACAGAAGGTAGAGCTCTTCTATTCATGGTCCCAGAATTGCTCATTGGAGAACGACTCCTTTCTGTCGTGTGGGAATTCTCTGGGAAGCTGAATGATGGCGTGCTCACACCTACCTTCCTTGAATTTTCTAAAGTCAAAGGAAGCTGTGCTCAACTCCAACTCTCTGATGTGGACTTGGTTGTCCCGTACGCTCCATGCCCCCGAGGCTAGGAGCTCTTCGAGATGAGCACCCCAACCTTCGAAGGAGGCTCATGAGTACAGAAACAATTCAGAGGGGGAATTTAAGGGCTACGACTTTGTCAAGCTCCAAAGTCTTTGGTTAACCCTAGTAGTTCCTTAACCCCGAGCTGAGTAGTCGAGAGAGATTCCTCCCTAACATAACCTTCTTCACCAGTTTCTTGTGGAGATATGCCTCCAATCACTAGGATCTTGATCTCTTCAAGTATAGAGTCAATCCAGTATCTCTTATAAGAGATCTTTCTTGCGAAACATTAACTACACTTAAGGCCATTACTTGGGAGGATTTTTGTCAGCCATCTACAAGGTGAGACATTTGCTGCTGTGATTGGTGACATCAAAAGGGTTCCTCTCCACTCAAAGTTCCTGTTCAGTAGACAAGATCTCTGAATGTTTTCCAGAACAGAGGAAGTTCCTTCTGTTGATAGTGGAGAGGTGCTACAGGACTGAGTGTTTAGTTTGTCTGAAGGATGCGTAACTCTCTTCGCCCTCAGAATCCTCGGTGTGGTTCAAGAGCTTGGAGCAGTCTTGTTCACCTTGGAAGCTCAGACATCCTTCTTGGGACCTTACTCTGGTTCTGAGTTTTCTTTCTCCACCTCCTTCGAGCCCATGCATTAATCATCTCCCAGGAAACTGATTTTGTAACCAGTTTTCCTTTTGACCTAGGCTTCCAATGAAGGGTTGGAAAGCTTCAGGATCCCCTCTGGCACTGTGTAGTTATCTGAACGTCTCATCTCCTAGAGGTTAGGTGTCATAGACTTCATGTTAACACAGGCCAGGTTAAGAAAGAGGTGTCCTAGTACACCCTTTCGGTTGTCTACACAAGGGGTTTAGACAAGCAGACTCCTCATCTTCAAGTTCTCCCACCAATTGGGTGCATGCTGAACCACATGACACAAGAGGAGTACGTTCCTCCCTGGCATTTTAAAGTACTTAATTGTTCATAGGTTTTGAATGCTGGTTCATGACTGCCCCAAACCACTTTAACTTTCTTCTGCACGAAGAACGTTGCCCACAGATCCTTGGACACATTTTTGTAGGGTCCAGTAGTGGCTGTTCAACAACTGTGATTCATCCAGTGCACCTGGCAGGACAGTTTGTATCTTGCCTAATATGATTATGTGGAGTAGGGGATGAGGGAGTTGACTACCCTCTTTTCTTTCCCTTTCGCCTTTCTTCATTCCTTCTGGCAGTTTGAAGACAAGACACATCATACACTGGAACCGGCTTGATGCAGGTGAACTTTGCAGTCATACTGTTACAGCACTTTTCATGTTTCTTGCAACATGCAAATCTGCCTCTTAGTAGCTAAAACTCCTCACTCCAGCAAGGGAAGTGAGGAGTGGTGGCAATTGAACAGATATAGTTCTTTTGGACTTCCATGAATGCAATGAATTTGGTCATGTTTCGTTTTATTTGAACCCAGTGGACTGAGCATTAAGACATCCAAATATCTAACATCTCAAAAGTTTAAGTCATCTTCTTTAGCAATCTCATTTCCCAGTCGGTTCAGGATTCTCATACCTCCCTCCAAGAATGAGTCCATGCTATTTTTAAGACCGAAGGTTTGTTTCACATATGAAGAAATGACAAATTTTTAATAAATTTGTATTTTTCATAGTTAAACCTGATGTTTTAATGTTGACTGCCCACCTTTATCTCCCCCTCTTACGTTTCATCCTGGCTTGGAAGAAAGACGGGCGGGTTCCTGGACTCAGTGCACTTTTGACATGCATCCACCTCAACTATGGAGCAGATGCCTGATGCCACAGATTTCCTGTATTTACAATCTTTGATTGTGTTTAACCGGTTTTCAGCTGATGCTAGAAGATTTGTCCTATTGTTAAGATCTCAGCTATGAAAAGTGCAAATTGATTAAAAAAAATTTATATATTTGCCAAAAGACCTAAAGTAAAATAAATTTTGGCAAGGACTTTGTTGGTTAAAAGTTAAAAGAATTGTTTTTTTCATTGTCAGGATTGCTCTCAGGTTCTTTGAAACCTTACTGTGGCAGAGTATCTTCGTGTGATAGATGAAAAAAGCCAATCTGTCTTGTCGGAGTTTCCTTTGGTTTGCACTTGTCAGGTGATCATTGTAGTGGTGGTGCTGAAGTGCGTTTTTTTCATTCTTTCTTTTTAACTGCTCTGCTGTCTTGAGTGTTTTTGTTGGCTAACGATTCCAGCTATCCTGCATCACCCACTTTTTCAGAAGGACAATAGTTGTTTGGTTGAAGACATGCCTTTTATTACATATTGTGAAAGTGAGGAGAGGAGTGCTTGTTTTGCCTTTTGCTGTATCCTTCCTTGTTTTCCCCTCCTCCTCATCAGGTGGCTTCTGGAGCTACTTGCAGATGTCAGTAAGTGCTTCATTCTTATTGATGTTAATGGAGGGTTTATGCAGTCATCTTGGAATTCACTGGCACTCTTGTGGGACCTTTGAGGGTTTTAGCTAAAGTTTCCCTATTAAGTCACTCTTCCCTTTACACTTAGGTCCAGTTTGTTACCTTATCATAGCCATGTCAACATCTGGATACTTTTGGTAGCCTTTTTCCTTCTTATGGGCTGGAGCACATCCACAGCACTCCTTCGGGATTGTTGAGGTTTTCAGCTGAGGTTTCCCTATTCATCTACTCTTCTCTTGGCATCAGTTTGTTGTCTGTCTGAGCCATATCAACATCTGAAACCTTATGGTTCCCTGATGCCCCCTGCTGTCCATCACTATTTTGGCAGTCTCAATGCTGCTGACTCTTCTGTCCCTCGCTTAGGCTTGTGTCTCCTCCCGCATATTTACCTGGATTCCTTGAGCAACCACAGGCTTGCTTCTGGCCCTGCACTACTTTCCCTACACTCCTCACTCCTGTTGTCAGCAGAGATCCTTCTTCACCACTTGATTGCAGTGCTTGTACTTCTGCCATTCACTTTATAGTTTTTCTTGCAGGGAAGAGCCTATGCATACTTTCTTCAGCCACATAAGCACATTTCCTTTTAGTCTTGGATATATTCTGTCCAGCTTCATGTACATTTACCTGTATGCCTGATTAGCCATTGCCTGCAGAATCCTTGTTCAGAAAAAAATACCCATTCCAGTTCATTACTGTCTCTTCCTGCTTTACTGTTTACCCATACTTTTGCATAAAGCCATTTGGTTACAATACTTTTGTTGCTCAAGCAATGCTTTGTACGACACTTGAAAGTGGATATGTAAAAGTAATGGGCCTGTTTTGAAAAAAAATTGAAGTCGGTTTTGAAAATTAGATTTTTTATTGTTGTAAATAGATATAAATTTATTCATTTGATAAAAACATTCATTTGCTTGGTCAGAAAGAAAGATTTGAATTTATATTCATGACTCACAATTAAAAGCAACAAAAAAGTGTGTGTGTACGTACCTTTAAGCAATAATAGAATTTGAACTTGAGACTGTAACATGACTCAGGAGCTTTGACACTGCCAGAGAGTTAAGGACAGTGGTTACAAGGCATCACCTGGCATGTGTGCATCCCAACTACCCAATGAAGAGTGGGAGGTGAACAACTTTGTTCAGAAGAAAAAACAGGCCAAACAACGGTTTGAAAGTTTTCAAAGATTTTGTAAACACTTATGAAGAAATTACAAGGGTCAGTAAGATAAAAGTCCTGGATGAAGTAAAATAATATTCTAAACTACTACTAAAGGGAGGGGAGTACCCATACACATTGTGATGCTAACAGGAGGCTTGAGCTGCTGTATACAGCAGAGAAATCAATATCTTCATCATTGTTAGCTTATTCAGTCATCAATTTTTTAAAGAGCTGTAGCTTTTACAAAAATAGATTCTATTAAGAACAAACCCTGTTGAAACAGAACCATGTAAGGTAACAATTTCTTTTAAATGGTCTACAACTATCTATAATAATAATAATGGTAACAAGCAGTTTGTCTTTGTGGGAAGGTGTAATTTTAGAAAGCTTTGTTGTTTGCTAAATTATTTTGGTAAGCACTGTGAGTGTGCAGAGATCTGGTTTTACTATGAGTTAATGATGTGGCTATTATTATTATTATTGGAAGAAGACTCTTTTCAAGACAAACTTCATGGAAAAGATTGGCAGTTTATTTATGCTGTTGAGCTTATACTGCTCCATTTCAACTTTATGCATAAGTTTTCTCATTTCAGCAGGTAAATTATAAAGTAGCTGACTGCCATGTTACCTCATGCAATGTTGGAATACCACCCTTTCATGTAGGTGGACAGGGATCCACATGGAGAGGAAAGTTTGTATTCATACTGATATAGGAATGGAGGCATCCATTCTTTATGGGATCGCTGCTGATGGTGGCGCTGTTCTTTATAATAGATCATAAGTTGACTGTTGCATTCACTACAGTGGGGGTTACATGAACTGAGACGATGTTTTTCCAGGGCTGCCCCATCCTCCTTGTCAATAGTCATATAACCTTTGTAAAACAGTTTTAAGGTCTTTGTCACCCCTTGCAATTGATAGCTAACTAGGCACTGTGCTCAAATTCTTGAGATGTGGCACGCCATGTAAAGCAGTAGTAGAGTGTAGCCAACATAGGCCTTTATAGCAATGTATTAGATTCATCAGAGCATTCTCCATTGCTATTGAGACAGTAGGATTTCTGTGGACCTTGTTGAGGAACCTTTGGGAGTGCTGATAACACGGTCTAAGAAGGGGATGGTATTGTCAAGAGTTCTTTTACACGTGAAGTAGAGAACCAATTCTTCTCTGAATGTATGACAAAGTGTCTCTAGCTCTTTCTCATCAGCAAGGTTGAAGTTGTCATCTATATATCTCAATGTATAAGGCAGGCCTTTGGATCCTGTTGAAGGCATGCTGCTCAATATATCTCCTATGTAGAAAGTTGGCAAACCTACACATCAAACGGAGCGCCTTAGTAGCGTGATTGGTATGGTCTTGACCTGCCTCCTCGGTACCTGTGAGTTCGATTCTTGGTCATTCTATTGAGGTGTGAGAGATGTGTATTTCTGGTGATAAAAGTTAACTCTCGACGTGGTCGGAAGTCACGTAAAGCCGTTGGTCCCGTTGCTGAATAATCATTGGTTCCATGCAATGTAAAAACACTATACAAACAAACAAACAAATGCATCAAAGGGGAACCCCATAGCAGCTCATTGATCTGATGGTTGTTAAAGTATGGGTGGCTTCATCCCTGTAAACAGTATTGAATATGGTCTGTATGGTTTTGTCGATGGGTATGGTGTTAAAGAGCACATCCAACATGAGATACCCTGGGACAACATGATGCATAACCTGTGGAGAAATTCTTTGGATGAAGTAATGCAGAGTTCACCAGTGATGAATACTACTGTCAGGATTTTTTCAGCATTTTGGCCTGGTGGTTTATAATCAGGCCTTGTGTGTTTTTATATAGCTATAGATGAGGCCAGTGTTGTTGCCCACAGTTTTGTGAAGGTGCACAGCATATACATTGACATAAATTCTGTCAATGATATAGTTGGCTTCCCTCTTGATGTCATTAACAGGATTCATCGTAATGCGGCAAAATTTGGAGGTATCCCTTGTATGTCATAAAGCTTTCTGAGGTACACCACTCACCTTTTATTGTTGTTGTTATTATTATTATTAGTAGTATTATTAAAGCAGAGTAGACTGCTACTGGAGCTTGTCAAAGGATTTGTTCTTAAGTGGAAAGTGATAATTAGATTAAGGTAAATATAAACTAGATGGATAGCTTGGCAGGAAGAACACTGATGAGAACAAATAAAAAGTAAAGGCAGAAAGCAATATACAAGTATGGCTGAAAGGATGCTGCAAAAACCTTAAATACTATTATAGGTTCCTGTTGTTGCTTGGAATTTGCTTCTTGATGTCATTGAAAAGGGTATGTTTGAATATCCCTTGTTCCTTGCATGTAACTGAAGGTGTTTGAAATTGTGGCAAAGTAATATTTTTAAGCATATGTATGCAATATTGTGTACATGGCACATGTATAAATGATTATAATACAAGGCAGACAACATAACCTCATGCTAATTCTTTTTTTTTATTTGTTTTATAATCACCAAATACTTGTGGTAACAAATTAATATGTTTTGTAAGAGATCACATTGTTGAACTTGTTATGTGGTATTTAATTTACTTATCTGGTCCCAATCAAGATTTTAAATCACATTAAATGTAGTCTTACTGAAAGTTAATTACATTTGAAATCTTCACTTAGTTACAATTTTCATTTCAGTCATTGAATGCAAAGGGAATTTCCTAAAAGCCAGTAGTGTCCCAAAAAGATGTGTAGCATATTATGGAATGTCGCATTGTAAAGTAGAGTTATAGATCCTGATGTTTTTAGAATAGCTAGATGTCTTAATGTATAGTCAAAAGCTGTATGGTTAAAAATAGTTGTAAAATTACTTATATTCTCTGAAAAGTATTCATGTTAAATTTTTGTCCATGATACTACTGTTTGCTGTGAAACAATACCTTTGTATAGGACAGTATTTGTGTTCCTAATAATTTCCAGACTTATTGCTTTTACTTTTGCCATTGTACCTAGTCAAAGGAAGTGGAACAATTGTTCAATTGCACTTACAACAGAGCAGTAGCATCCAGGTCCACATGCCCATTATAATCACTTAAGTTTTCCTCATTGGACAAGTCGGTTACGTGCTCAACTACCAGTCTCGGTCCAGGCTCTATTCCCTGCTCTGCCAACACGGAATTCAGAGGAATTTATTTATGGTGATAGAAATTCATTTCTTGATGTTCGGATTCCACAATAAGCTGTAGGTCCTGTTGCTAAGTAACCAATTGGTTCCTAGCCACATAAAAATATATCCTTTGGGTCAGCCCTAGGAGAGCTGTTAATCAGCTCAGTGGTCTGGTCAAACTAAGATATACTTATCTTTTATCATCATGTGAATATTTATTCTGGTAATTGGTTACACAATGGGGCTGCTTAGCAAACCATGTTTTTTTTCAAGAGTTCGTACCTTTACTAATCATTGCAGTTATCGGAATGTGAGCCACATTTTATGACATTTGTTTATGTTAACCACCTTGTGGAGGATGTGTGTTGGTGTCAGTTGCTGCATGTGCATTGTGGATATTAAATAAAAATCTTGAAAGATTAGCATTGTACTCTTGCATCATGGCTGTTTTAGTTATAACCATAAGTAATCTTGAATGAATAGAACTCTGCCTTCATTTTTTCATATTACGTATATGTATCTCATTTACATCTGACTTTTGTTTAATTAGGATGTGTGAGGCATGTTTACCACCACCCCACTGCACTTCCCACTCCATCTTCTAGTTTTGATACATCACTATAGATTTCCCTATCATTTAGATGCCTCTCATCATGCTCCAAAAACTTGTTTCTGACTACTTCTTCTGGACGACCTTTCTTCTCTATCTCTATTACATACATCTATTGCTGGAATAAACCAAGGAGGGATAGCAGGATGTTTAACTTGTAGACTCTTGCATTTTTATATTTTCATCCTCCAGTACACCCACTGTCTGATTTAAAATGGTGTTGAAGATATACTAAATCTAAAAAGACTTGAATCACATTGTTTCAAGATCTCAAAAGTCCAGTGGTAGCTGATGGGAGTCTGCATAGATAGTTTTAATGGGTGAAGTTCTAAAAGCTCTCCAGTGCAGATCCTTAGCCCCATATTATGCACAATGTCCAGTCCTTAAGTTTAGTCTTTGAAGCAGATGAGTATACTTCGCAGCCATAGTCTAACTTAGATAAATACATACTGCATTGTAAAGCCTTAACAAAGATTTCTTATCAGCACCCCAATTAAAATTTGATGCTACTTTTAAAATATCTAGTGATCTCTTCACTTTCACTTTTAACAGTATGTATGATTATCCAAGTGAGCTTTTCGTCAAAGACCATCCCTAAATATATTACAAAGGTGGATTAAGGTAAAATAGTTCCATTTAAGGTAAGAGTTGGAGTAGTATCCTTAGTTCAGCATCAGCAGAACCGAACAGCTCATGAGCCCACTTGCATACTTTATAGATGGCTCTATGCCAGAACCTGCCAGTAGAAACTTCATCATATTCTGGGCAGTATAGAGCCAAATCATCTACAAATAAAGAGCCTTTTACTGGTGATGGTATATTTTCTAATGCATCATTAATGCAATAGCAAATAGGGTGACACTAAGGACACTACCCTGAGGAACTCCCTCTTCTTGTAAGAAAGGTCACGATACATGATTTTCAGCTCTAACCTTAATGTCTTTCTGATAAACAAATTTTACATATCTGATTTTTCTTTTATGCCCATCTTATACAACTTCATTATGATACCAAAGTGCCATGTGGTGTTATATTGCATTTTTCCAACTCAAAGAAATTTCCTATTGTTTGACCCTGTTTAGCAAAACCTTGTATTTGGTTTGAGAGCCTGAGCAAGAGATCTAGTTTTCCTAAAGCCAAAGTGGAATGGAAAAAGCAATTTGTTTGTTTCTAAGTGCCATCCAAGTCTGATGTTAATCATCTTTTCCATCAGCTTACAAACACAACTGGTGAGAGCTACTGGTCTGTAGCTGCTGGGTAAAGAAGGATCCTTGTTTGGTTTCTTCATAGGGATGATTAATGATAATTTCCAGCTCTTAGGAATAATACCAGTTTCCCAGATTTCATTTATTTTATCTAGAAGAAATTTCTTTGACTTTTCTGGGAGATGTTTCAGCATTTCGTAAAGTATTTTACCTTCACCAGGGGCTGATGGTATGGTATTCTGCAAGGTATCTTTGAGTTCCTGCAGTGTAAATTTTGCATTTGTATATGGTTCAAAATTATTTTCACTTAAATCAAGAGAAATCTGGGCATTACTAATGTTTTGGAATACTCGAGAATAGTTCTTACTAAGTACTCGATATTCTCGAGAAATGTTCTAATTTTTCTACGACCCTCTCTGGTTGACTATTTAGATCACCATTTATCTTAAGAGTAGGCAGAGGTTCAGGGGCAAACTTGCCATTTAGTTTTTTAATTTTCTTCTAAATGGTGTTTTTGAGCTAATGCCCTTTATGTAGCGCATCCAAGACTCTCTTTTTGCCTTTTTGAAATATTTATTTTGCTTGGCCACAGCACATTAGTAAATAACTTTGGCTTATGTAGTCCTACTCCTCTTATACTTTTTACATTTTCTGGTGATATTTCTCATACTACTACAGGTTTTTTCCACCAAGGAACTGCTGGTCTAGAGGGCTTTCCTTTCATTGTTGGAGTAGAGGCAATTGCACTGTTGATGGTAGTATTGTTAAAATAATTATATGCCTCTGAAATAGATGGAAATGATTTTACATTCTTTTCTATGAGAGCAAGACTCGCTTAATTTCTTCCAGTCTGCTCCATCTAGCTTCCATTTAGGTGACTCAGATGGCTGATTCTTAACCGATTTTATATGAATTGGAAAGTGGTCACTCCCATTTGAATATTCATTAACTGACCATTCATAATCAATATAAATATATAAACCCATTCCCAGCTATGATAACTTTTCTTATTTGTCAGGTCAAATAAATTTTACAAAAAGTGGAAAATTCCACAATATTACATAATATATAAGACTCTTGGACTCAAACCTGGAAACTAATTCCTGGGGTTCAAAACCCCCTCGCCACATCAAGCTGGTCCCACGTTGAAGGGGATCTTGGCTATTAGTGATCATGCAAACCAGTAAGAATACTATTTGAACTTGGGATAGGTAATTTCATTGATTTCATGTAGGTATTATTTCGGTAAATTTTGAGCTAAAGTTAAATTCCTTTTCCTCTCAATAATTTACAACTCACTGTATCTTACTTTGTTCTGAATTTTTTATTAGCAGCCCTTTGATCACGGTTTATTAACCCTCTTACGCCGATTGGACGTATTAAATGTCGAGTCAAAATGTCTCCCGTATGCCGATTGGACGTATCATACGTCGGCTCAAAAAAGTTTTTTTAAGTTTTTTTAAAATTCGCGGAAAAAATACTTTATAGGCCTACCAGCCGAAAACTTTTGTATCACGCTCCTTGGGGGATGCTGGGAATTCACGGATCAAGGCGTTGTTTTGTTTACAATCGCTACGCAGGCGCGCAAGCGCGAATTTCTTTATCACACTAAAAAGTATCAGTGACACATCTCGGAAATTATTTCGTCACTTTGACATAATTTTTGCACCATTTTAAATGATCCTTTACATGAAGTATTATATATGAAAATGTGCGCAATTTCATGTAAAATACAACAAAAAAATACTCATGATTTGTAGCTTTTATCAGTTTTGAGATATTTTCATATAAATAACGATGTGCAAAAATTTCAACCTTCAGTCAACTTTGACTCTACAGAAATGGTCGAGAAACGCAATTGTAAGCAACTAAAATTCTTATATTATAGTAATATTCAATCATTTCCCTTCATTTTGCAACAAATTTGACGTCTCTAGCACAATATTTCGAATTTATGGTGAATTTATGAAAAAACTTTTTCCTTATGTTCGTGCGATAACTCTTCCGATAAATTTTTTCGTGCGATTGTCCTAATGTTTGCACCCTTTTAAATTTGCCGTTACATAAAGTTTTATATATGGAAATGTGCGCAATTTCATGCACAATACAACGAAAAACAACCCATGGTTGTAGCTTTTATCAGTTTTCGAAATATTTTCATATAAATAACGTTAAGTGCAAAAATTTCAACTTTGGGCGGTCAACTTTGACTCTACCGAAATGGTCAAAAAACGCAATTGTAAGCTAAAACTTATATTCTAGTAATATTCAATCATTTACCTTCATTTTGCAATGACTTGGAAGTCTCTAGCACAATATTTCGATTTATGGTGAATTTATGAAAAAAAAAAAAAAAACGAAAAAAAAAAAAAAAATTTTTTTCCTTACGTTCGCGCGGTAACTCTTCCGAAAAAATCAGAATTTTTTGTGCGATTGTCGAAATGTTTGCACCATTTAAAATTAGCTGTTACATAAAGTTTTTATATATGAAAAATGTGCGCAATTTCATGTAGAATACAACTAAAAATGATTGAAGGTTGTAGCTTTTTCTCTTTTTTTTTTTCGAAATATTTGCATATAAATCACGAAATAAAAAAAAATAGAAAAAAAAAAACCACGTTCGGGATCCAAAGTTTAGACTCTACCGAAATAGTTTGAAAAAACCGCAATTGTAAGGCTAAAACTCTTTTATCGGCCTAGTCAATATTCCGGTCATTTTTTGTTCTTCCTTCCATTTTGAAACAAATTTGAAGTCTCTAAAACAATATTGTGATTTATTGTGAATTTTTGACAAATATATTTACCTTCACTACGCGCGCCGATTCGCGGCCGCAAGTCTCCGAAATACGTACATCGCATTATCCTAATATTTGCTCCTTTTCATATTAGCCTTTTTATAGAGTTTCATATATCAAAATGTGCGCAAATTCATGAAAAATACAATAAAAATAATTGAAGGTTGTAGCTTTTTCCATCTCCGAAATATGTGCATATAAAAAAAAATACGGTATATATATAAAAATTTCGACATTCGGTCAAATTTAACTCGTCCGAAATGGTCGAAATCTGCAATTCTAATCTAAAACTCTTACTGTATCGTAATATTCAATCATTTGTCTTAATTTTGAAACAAATTGGAAGTCTCTAGAACAAATATTTAGAATTACGGTGAATTTTTGAAAATAACATTTTTTTACGTCCGCGTTGTTACGAATTCGTACATCATTTTGTGATAATATTTTTCGGTGTTGATTTTATTGTTTTACTATGTATTATATATCACAAGGATTGCAATTTAGTGTACAATACAAACGAAAAAAAAAAAGTAACTCGTTAGCTTTGACCGTTTTTTGCACTGCGTGATTTGAATACAATTATCTATGAATTTTTTTTTTTTCGCTACCATATATCGCATTATGTACATATGATAATGATATTATTTTTCATTTCTGATGATTGCATACTAAATTTCAGGCAATGGAAAAAAAATGAGCCAAAAATGAACTCTTAATCTTCAAAACTAAGCGCGCTGTGATTTTTGAAAAAAATTATTTTTTCCGCTTCCACGCTCACTCCAAACCGGCGCCGGCATACAGGAGAGATTTTGATTTTTAGGGCTTCGGCGTAAGAGGGTTAACTGCTTCCTTTTCAGTAATGTGTCACTGAATTGTTCCTTGCTTGCTGTAATTTTAGCTCACATTTACCCCCCGCAGCTAGT
>NC_061108.1:38806332-38842148 GCF_015104395.2 Macrobrachium nipponense
CTTACAGTTTGATTGAAAAAAATAAGTTTTTACTATTGAAAAGGTGAGTGAACTCAAGAGATTTACAATGCTGTGTGGCTTATGTCGGCTATTCCATTGTTGGGGTTGTGTGCTACAAACCAGAACCCCCATAGGGGAGGTAGTGCTGTCAGTGGATCTCATGCACTGCACTGTCGGCATTATTTAAGGTTCTTTGCAGCGTTCTTTTGACACCAAGCTGCAACCCTTTTCATACCTCTTACTGTTCCTTCATTTTTATTCTCTCATTGCCATCTTATTTTCACCCTTTGTTTTCTAACCCAGTTTAGACTGCTAGAGGGGTGGTTCGAGGTGGGCCTTTAACTGTTAGTTATGAAAAATACAAATTAGTTACAAATTTGGTATTTGTTCATACACGAAACAAACCTTCGGTCTTAACATTAGGATAGACTTACTATTGGAGGGAGGTAAGTCTCTACAACTGACTGGGAGTTTGCCACCTTATCCATTTCCGAATATATAGGGAAATTCTAAGAGAATGGACAATGAACCTAGGACCAAAGATTTTAGCGGATCTATTGGTTTTCTCCCACTGGGTGTAGATACCATTCTACTGTTACTCTTGTCCCTTGCAACTGGGATCCACCTTCACCCCTCTTTTCCCTATTATCCAGAGGGGTGTGTTGCTACTGAAAAGTATATCATCACCTAAGATAGCTTCACAGTATGGCTGACCACCTCACCTGCATCTAGTCCGTTCCAGCACATGACGGTACTCTCCTTCATATTGCCCGTAGTTAAAGGAGTAGGAAGAAAGTAGTAAGAGACCAGTCATCCCATTCATTCTACTTTCATACCTTCATCTAGACTAGACGCAAACTGACCCCCAGGGCACTGGATGAACTATATCATTTGTTGGGCCGCCACCACTGGACCCAAGGAAAAGTGTCAAGGATCTATGGGAACAACATCTTTCAAATAAAATGAGGTGAAAGTTGTTTGGCGTTTCACACACCAGCTTTCAGAATTCTATCCACAGACATGTTCTTCTTAAATGCCAGGGAAGCACTCACGCCCCATGATGTCATGAGCTCTAGCTCCCACCTGGCTATCTGACCCTCTGTCTTCTGCCGTATAAGCATCTCTGATCGTCTCCCTTAGCCAAACGATATTGTATTCCTGGACACTTCCTTCTTGTTCCGTCCTGTACTTACGAACAACCTCCGGCACCCTGGCCTGAGGTGCCTTGTTCTCTTTAAGTACTCCCTTAGTGCCCTGACGGGGCACAGGAGCATCTCAGCTTTGTCAGTTGTCTACAAAGTCTGCCAAGGAAGGTATGGTAAAGGAGTCGAATCTGCCGTCTACTATTGTTGGATTTTGGGTCTTGGCCACGAATTCTGGACAAACTCAAATACCATTGATCTCCAACCTCTCGAGTGCTTTATGAGATATGAGAGGCCATGTAGCTCCCCCACCCTTTTGGTTGAAGCCAGGCCAATAAGAAGACTGTCTTCAGGGTCAGGCTCCTATCCGTGGACTGCCTTAGTGGTTCGTAGGGGGGTTTTGTCAGACTACTCAGTACCTTGGTCAGATCCCAATCTGGGGCTTTTAGCTCCTTTGGTGGGCATGACTGTTCAAAGCTCCTCATCAGCATGGCCAACTCCCATGAAGACGATATGTCCACTCCTTTCATTCGTAATACTGAGGCTAGAGCCGCCCTGTACCCCCTTCACTGCAGATACAGACATATGTTTTTCTGTTCTGAGATAATATCAGAAAGTCTGCTAACTGCTGATAGTGGTACCGAGTGGAGACAAGTTCCCCTCTGCTACGACACCAATCACAGTATGCTGACCACTTTCCTTGGTATACTGTCGCAGATGATTTTCTGATATTACCTGCCATCTGAGTTGCTGCTTTCTGCGAAAACCCTCGCGCTCGGAGGAGATACTTGACAGTCTCCACCCGTGAAGCGATAGGGAGTTCACCGACTGGTGGTACCTCTCCACGTGCGGCTGACACAGAAGGTTGCTCCATGGAGGTAACTCTCTTGGCACACTCTACTAGGATTTCCAGTCGGTCTGGAAACCACTCTGCTTTCGGCCATAACGGCTACCAGGGTCATCTTGAGGTTTTGAGACCGCATTACCCTGTTCAGAACCTGACGGATAGACAAAATGGAGGAAATGCGTACACGTCCAGATTGTCCCAGGGGTGTTGTAGCGCATCTTTCTGCTACTGCCTCTGCGTCTGGGACTACTGAACAATACACTTCCAACTTTTTGTTGTACCTGGTTGCGAATAGGTCTATGATCGGTCCCTTCCCACAACATGAAGCATCCTGTCCACTACCTGTGGTGCAGGGACCACTCCGTTCCCAGAATCTGATCCCTGCGGCTCAACTTGTCGGCCACTATGTTTCTTTTTCCCGGAATATACTGGCCTTGATGTCTACCAGGTTCTCTATAGCCCACTGGTGAAGTTGAACTGTCATCACATGGAACTGCCGAGAAACTAGGCCTCCTTGCTGTTTATATCGCTACTACTGTGGTGTTGTCTGACATCAATACCACTGAGTGTCCCTTTACTCTCTCCCTGAATTCCTGTAGAGCCAGAAAAGCTGCTTTCAAACTCCAGCACGTTTATATGGAGTTCTCTGTCCTTGCAACTCCATTTTGCTGACACCATCAACTCCTCCATATGGGCTCCCCAGCCTTCTAGTGACGCATCCAGAACAGCAAGAGGTCTGGGGAGGATTGTTGAAGGGGACCCACTGTCAGATTGTCGTCGTTCACCCACCACAGCAAGTCTTTCCTCACTTCTGCCGACAAGGGAATTTGCTCGTACGGGTGATCTACTGTTGGTGACCAAAACAAAACTCCTTCATCCTCCATTGTAGGGACCGAAGGTGTAGCCTTCCTTGTGGTACTAGCTTCTCCAGGGAGGTTAGGATTCCCAGCACCACCTGCCACTGTCTTGCTGGCTGTGTCTGTTTTCCAAGAAAGGCATTCACCACTTGTTTGCATTTCTCTACTCTTTGGTCTGTCGGGAATACTTTTGGCTTGTGTTTGTGTCTATCACCATTCCCAGATATTCCAAACGTTGACTTGGATCCAACTGCGACTTCTCCTGATTCACCACAATACCTAGGCTGTGACAAAGCTGCAGGAGGGCCGCCCTGTCCCTGAGTAATTTCTCCCTGGACTTTGCTAATCACCTAGCCAATCGTCCAGATATCTTATTAGCCTGATCCCCTGAGCATGCGCCCACGCCGACACGAGGGTGAACACTCTTGTAAAAACTTGAGGAGACGTTGTCAATCCGAAGCACAGGACCTTGAATTCGAAAGCTTTCCCTGCAAGACTGAAGCGGAGAAATTTCCTTGAAGGCTGATGGACTGGTATCTGAAAGTATGCGTCCTTTAGATCGACTGTCAGCATAAAGTCTCCGATTCTGACTGCTTGTAGAACCGTTTTCGGAGTTTCCATCTTGAAACTGGTTTTCCTTATAAACAGAATTCAGCGTTGACAGGTCTATTACTGTCCTCCACTCCCCGTTGGCTTTGGGTACCAGGAAAATCCTGCTGTAGAAGCCTTTTGCCGGACTGCATACTTGTTGCACAGCTCCCTTTTCCATCATCTTCACTTCGTCCTGCAGAATAGTGGCCTTCTGAGATTTGTGGGCATAAGTGACGTGGGGTAATGGTTGGATCTGTCAGGGCGGGGTTACCTTCGAACGGGATCAAAATACCCGATCCTGAGAACATCCACCACCCACTGCTCTGCCCTAGTTCCTGCCACACCTTCCAGTGATTTGCCAGGCAACCCCCCACTGGCGTGGCCGAGTGATGGGAGGCGCCCATCCTATCTTCTTGAGCCTCTCCCTCTTCCCCTATTGCCCCTTCCTCTGTTGTTTCTATTGTGAAAGGGCTGATGAGTTATCCTCTTTGGGGAAGAGGGTCTTGTGACTCTATTAGAGATGCTATGTCTCACTGTCTTCTTTCGAGACATCTGCTGTTGTCTTCCCTCCAAAGGAGTAGTTTGACTGTTAGACGTTTTTCCTAACTGCCTGTTGCACCAACCTATCGTTAGTGTCCATCCTTCTTCTATCTATCGCCTCTTCCAGTATGACCTCTGGCAACAGCAGATTGCGATTTCCAAGATATCCCCATTCCTCATTGCTAACAGGGATCCAAATCCACATTGCGGCTTAGTCTGGCCAACGCTGCATCTCTCCTCATTAGCAGGATATTTGCCCAAACATTGGCACTTACGTTTGTCAGGTACGCAATCGCCTTGGAAACCTGACTGTAGTAATCTAATGAACAATGGTTCATCCCACTACTTTTCTTGTTGCTTCCGAGGATGCATCTTCGCCACTGCTGTTGACCAAAGGTCTAACCAAGAAGCAGCCTGAAAGACAGAAGAAGCTGTTTGCTTCTAACGTAGCAGCCTCTTGGTACGTCATCGAAGGGCACTCCATTTTAACCTGATCCAAGGTTAATCCAGGCCTTAACCTTACAACATTAGGGTTCATTTGTCTAGACAGCAAAGGGGACCTTCGGTGTCGTATAATATTTCCTTTGCTTTATCATTGGAGGGGGTGGAATAAATTTAAATGATCTATTAGATCTTAAGGAATTATCCCTCCCTGCAATCTTTGCGTTTACGTGTTGCAAGACCGATTCCGCATGACTCGAACAAGGCAATTCATACAACACCTTGGTATCCCTCTTTAGTCCAAATGCCATGTCAATTCCAGGAGGAAGCATACTGGCCTGGTGTTTCTGTCTTCTCCGAAAGGTTATTGAATTGACGAATCAAATCAATCACCTCTGCATACGAGGCCAGAAACTCTTGGTTTTCTCCTTCCTCCGGCTCTAGTGTACCATTCTCCGTCACAAGGGATGTTGTCTCGCCTCTATCTTCTGACAGACGGCCCCCGGAATTCCACGGCCGCCTGCCCCTACGGCCGCGGTCTCTTTGATCTTTGCTGGCCGCTGTTGGCTCGATCCCGGATAGTCAGCAGGGGAACGAGAATGTCTCACTCTTTCTCTGCTCACGGATCTAGAGCGAAGAATCTCGTCTAGATCTCAAGATGAAGGCTCCCTTAAGACAGAGATAAGTTTCGTCTCTATTAGTATTGGCATCGTTTTTCGAGCGTCGGCGAGCCCGGCCTCGACCTTCTATCCAGACGGGCACTGCCTTCCACGAACGTATCCGCCGAGGTTTGCCAACTCTCTATTTTTCGTACTTTTAATAGGAGCCTTATCGTCCTTCGTACGTATTTTGAACAGCCTTACGGGCGAAACTGGGACCTGCATTCCATCCTCTGCTGCACCTTTCGCCGCCAACGTCGATTTTACCAGCGGTATCGCAGTTTTTTTGCGATCCGAACTGGCAACTCCGCCTCGGCCGCTAGCCCCCGCCGGCCGTCACCTCTCTCGCTTGTTCGGATTCTTGCGAACGGCTTCGTCTGCCAACCTTGTGCTTAATAGCCACTGACTTCCCGACCTTCCTGCTGACTTGGAAATGACAGTCTTGGTCCGAAGATGAGGAAGAATTGATTCTTCTCCTCTTAGCCCGAGGATCTGCCAGGAACTCCCGAATTCTCCTCCAACGCTTGACTGGCGCTCGCCATGACGTTATCAGACTTAGTGATGCGCCGAACTAGAGGACGAAGACGAAGAAAGGCGAATCACACTTTTTCTTTTTGTCTCTCTTATTCATTCTCTTCTCTATATCCGTAATTTCTGCATTACAGTTTGCATTGACGGGTCAGAAGGCGTATTAGCGTCTGGGTGCAGCGAAAAAGGCCGAGAATCTGTCTGTGACGTCATCACGCCTGCCATATCGGAGTGTGACGTATGTTGTGACGTCATCCTCTCGTAGGGAGAGACTGAGAGGTTTCTGCTGGCAACCGCACGTTTGCTGCCAAACTACCTCCCACGTTCTGCATCGCTGTAAACACTGAGTGGGATGGTGAAGCCGCGGCATTAATTCCATAAATTGCAAGCCCGGGGGGATGAGGAACATTCAGCGCTGCCGGACCCTGCTGGAACCGTGACGTCATATAAAGCGCAAGCAGACCATCCAAGGTTGGTACGCCTGCTAGGCCTAGCGCTGACCACGTACCATCTAACCTATGCGCTTGAGTAGCAGGAGCCTGGAACAAAGATGGCGGATCTCCCCCCTCTACTTGCTGGGAACAAAGGAGAGTGCATATTATTCATAAGATTACCCAAGGCCCCTCCTGACGTTTCGATACAGAAACCGCTAGGAGAAACCGAAGGGTATGAGACAAATCAAAAGCAGGTGGAGAAACATATGGAGCAGCCTGGTTTATTGCCGATTACAAAAGAAGCCGGTAATGGTTTGGTCATCCAAAAGATGGCGTCACCACCTTCCTTTTGTATTGGCTTTTCCCATAGAACTTCTTCCACTGTTCCACCGACCAACTCCGCGACAAACAGAACACGGATAAGTAACCGTACATACGTTTTCCCTGCACCTACTACACGTTGGATGAGGATCCGTCGGACACCGAAAGTTAGGAACCTAGAACATGGAAAGCCACTGACTCCTGGGCATTTCCTTTGTCTCCTCTTCGAAACGGTAGACGATCCCGATTTTGAGGCAAAATTCTCCATCATACCACGTATACACTCTTACCACACATGATCACGGATTGGAGAAAAGAAAAGGAATGATAAAAAATGAAATGGATAAAGAACGGGCAAACTGAAAAACCGGCTTTAAATCAGATAGACAGTAACACGTCTTATCTTAAAGGCGGTAGGAAAATAACTGGTGGGTCACAGGTAGCCGTGGGCATTCTGGGTATACATGCCCCATGACTTGGTATAGATGCCATTAGTCCCTGGATCTCACAATGTAATTTTAATTCTACCGTTTTCCAGCTTGGCGCTAGTAAATCCTAATGTTAAGACCTCAGGTTTGTTATTTATGAAAATACAAATTAGTTACGAATTTGGTATATTCCATTCCATTCCTGCAAACCAGAACTACAAGTTGATTTGGTAGTGTTCAACTCAGATGGACCCAGCAGAATCTGATATTACATATATGAATCTATTATCCGTGGGGGCAGATATTCCCAGGAGTCTCTGAACCTGGAAGAATCTCATTAAGCAGGCTTTACAGCAATCTGGAAACCCTTTACCTTTAGCTTTTACAAATGTCAACTCCTCACCTTAATGTGTTGACTGACTGACTGCCTTCTTCTTATAAGCATAGACCCACCATTTTGAGTGTTTGAGCTTGTCAGTCCAGATTTTTCAGTTGAGCTGTAGAGGCTCACCTAACTTACCCAGGAGGAGGTTCCTGTGGATTTCTCAGACCTCTTAACTGAGATATTTCCCACATCTTGAACAGTCTTATCCTTGTTTTCCATCTTCATTAATGAAGAATACCATGTGTCATGTTCTGTGAGTTTATCAGGCTTTACCTGCAGAAAACTTCACAGCAACATCACAAGACCGTTCATGAAGTAGGTAGAAAAATATTGTTTTTTTTTTACTGGCTAAGGTAGGTGATTTGGAGAGCCTGAAAAAATGTGAATCTCTCTCTCTCTCTCTCTCTCTCTCTCTCTCTCTCTCTCTCTCTCTCTCTCTCTCTCTCTCTCTCTCTCTCTCTCTCTCCTGTTACTTTCAATAGAAAGTTCCAAGAAGCGGGTAACAATGATTATCATTTCTTATTGGCTAAGACAATTTATCATAGGGGATTTATAGTAATGTAAGAGAGGGTGAAGTAGTACAGTTGAGGAGCTTGTCTACAAGATTGAAGCACTCTCCACATCCTTGCTTTTTAAGTGAGAAATGTTAGGTGAATTCTAATAGCAGGTATGTTGAGATCCTTAGGTCTTGACATATTGATACTCATTTTCTTGGTGGTCACAGCAAGACAAGTTGTCCTTATTTCATTTAGATTCTATGTTTAAAAGATTCATTATTATCACTTGAGCTCACACAGGAAGTACTGTGTGATATTAGGTATGTGCAGAAGTGCTGTGTGATGTCAGTTATATACAAAAGTACTGTATGGCATAATGAACTCCCAAAGGTACACAAATTACAAACCTGTTATTGCTTCAGATTTCATGGTTTCAGATTTGTAAATACGAATTCCCTGTTCAAATGTTTATCTCATCTGTAGGAGTTACTAAACAGATCCTGCAGTTTTCAGTTGTCCAATTCTGGAATGTTATGCAGCTCGATCCTTTCCACCTTTATTGTGATTTTTTCAAATTATAAAGAATGAATTTGTGTTGATTATAATTTTTGAAAATTATTCAGCTTATGAACCCATTGCAATTCCCACCCCCCAGTGTGGCTGATATCACACAGCTGGTTATTCATACAAGTGAAGAGTGACTAGAGACCCAGCGATCCACTGGCACTTCTATATGTTACTTCTACATGTTTCTCTTTATCTGTAATAGAAGTGTCAGAGTTTGACAACCCCATTTTGGTCTAAATACTTTAATGGGTTTGCATGAAAAAATCATTTGATCTTTTAAAATATATCTTAGAAACTGAAGCCTTTCACTTTAGAAGTGTTAGTTTATAATTTTAAGTTGTCTGAGTAGATTGTTTGTATGTAGTTGATTTCAATGTATGTAGACAATTTTTATATAAGGTTATATAAGGTTAATTGCAATTTGTATGAATATTTACAGTGGCTTTGAATATTATGTGGGTCAGTATTTTCATAGATTAATTTAATGATACAACTGTTTCAAATTTCTGGACTCTCATACGGCTTACCCACAGGATTTTATTTGAATCTTGAATGTGAGGTGAAAAGCCAAGTACATAGTGTTAAGGAAATTGGGCAGCTAAGTAGGAAGAGATGGAATGGAATAGTTAAAAAAATAAAGGACAGAAAGAATTGCAGTTTTGTAGGGTTGCTACCAAGGACCTTTAATACCTTCAATACTGTGCCTTACAAATAGAACATGATGTCCCTCAGAGGGTGCCATAGATCATTTTCCTTAGGGAGTTGCTGATAGTTTCCTTGTACAGTGCTCTGAAGATAGTACTGAAGGTTCTTGGCAGTTTCCCTTCAGTCTTAGCTGCACTGGTTCACAGCCTATAGTTTTGAATCCTTTTCTTTTGTTCCCAACCAACTTTCCCTACTCTCATCTAAGAACAGATTCTGTGAACCATCCATAGGAGATTTCAGAAATGACTCATTGATCTAGTTAAACTAGTTTATTATTTATCAAGTCCTGTATTATGGCTTCTGTTAATTGAGTTGTCCTTTTCATTTGAGAGGATCTTCCTCCACGTCCATGACCCAGTTCCAATTGTGCTTTTTAAAAATATAAACTTTGTAGCAGTCATCATCTTATTAGCGGAATGTTTTTGCATTTTCACTCTAAAAATTGTGCTCTGGATGTCTTCGGTAGACCTTGAAAAGATCTACTCCAAATCATGTTTGTTAACGGCCTCTTCAGATTGTTACTCAATTCTAGTTTTGATAGTATGAGTTATTTGAGATGGGATGAAATAAATTAGAATTGCTTTAGGTCATCACCCCTCCTAACCATTTCTTTACTAATTGAAATATTATCCATTGTTTTGTCTGTATATTTACAGTAAACCACTGCTTAAGTAAAAATAAATTTTCTAATTATAGAGTAAAAAAATTTAAAATTACATTGTCTTGTCAACAGAAATTAAAGCAAGCTCTTGCATCAAGTAGCACTGCGGCAAGGCCTGGATGCAGCAAAACATCAAGGGCCAACACTGCAGATAGAATTGCTGAAATGACACGGTCACGTAATTTCAGCGGTACAAGCAGTACAGAGGTACTATAAGTTTTTTAATTTCTCAGTGTTTTCTTTGTTAAAAATTTATTATTTCACTATAATATTTTGTATCGTCCATTGCAAAGTTAGCTTAATCCTTGGCTAGGCAGACAAATTTACACTTTAGAGCTAACTGTATGAGTCTACTTTATTTAGAGCTAACTGTATGAGTCTACTTTATTTAAAATGGATGGCCTTTGACCATTAATATATTAGAATAGCACTTAGAGTTCCAATTGTAAAATATTATTCACAGACAATATCAACCGCAGGGTCAGAGTAGATGATGTAAGATGAGTGATATAATGTGTCATGTCATATGTGTCACATTTCAAGAGTTAAATCTACTGAAAGATGCAACACTGCTGTCAGTTAGTGTATGTGAATACAAATTCATTTTAACTGTGGGGATTTTGGGTACTTAAGTTTAAAATTGGTTTTGTTGTTTGGTTTACTCATAGAGTTATTAACTTTAAATGTAATTTTTTTTCATTTTAGGGTGAATGTGAAGATGATAGTACAAACAGTTCCAATAATGTAAGTGGAAAAGGAGAAAGAAGACGAAGACATTCTTCAGATAATGAGGATCCTTTAGAAAAAAGAAGAAAGTTCCTGGAAAGAAATAGGTAATTCTTGTATGAGGAGTTATGAATCTTTCAAGTGCAAGTTTCCTATAGGTGAATTCCACATTATGAGCTTAGAAAAAAATCTTTTGGTTTTGTCATAAAAAGTTTATAAACCTTTCCTAGATAAGCACTAATTCATGCCCACCTCAACTAAATTCATTACATACTTAACAATCTTTGAAACATTTGAACTTGTTCAGTTCTTAGAAAAATGTACGCACAGGCAGTCCCCGGTTATTGGAGGGGGTATTGTTACGACAGCTAGATGATAAACACCAATAACTGGATTTTGGCACCTGTGTTAGGTATGTATCAGTGCCAATGTTCTGTTATTGGCAATTTCTGGCGCTAGACAAGCCCCATAAAACTGGATCATTAATAACTGGGGACTGCCTGTATTTGTATGGGGGTCAATGTTGCTGTAATTAAGTTTCCTTCGGTACATTTTTCTTATAAGAAAACTTTTGCCATATGTTCCTTTGCACATCCACTCATCTTTTACCATAATTTGCATTTTGTCTGTCAGCTTAAACTTAACATCCCAAATAGAGAAATCATGCCAGTTCATTAATAGTGAAGGATAAACTGTTTAAAGAGAAATAACCAAGAAACTAAAATCAGACATTTGTGAGCTTGCTGTCAAATGCCTTCTTGTAATCAACATATGGCAACAGTGTCTTGACAGACTCCTCTAATCTGTGTAACTCTTGACCTTTCTGAAGGTAGCTTGCTCATATACAACTGGTGTAAGTGCAGTGCCTCAGTGATTACTACATTCTTTCAGGCTACCTTTGTTTGGTACCTTTGCTATGGCTTATAAATCCCAGTTATTAGGCTTTGTTTTCCCATTCACTACTTTGCACCCTCATGCTGTGCCCTCTAGGCATTACTGTACTTCTGTTATTCTTTTTCTTCCATCTTAATTCATCCTCTCCACAGTTGTTTTCATAGTGCAGCTACAAATTTTCCTTCCTGTTACACCTTGAAAACCTTTTTACTCTCCTTCCCATTTAGTGCTGAACAACCTCATAGGTCCAAGCGCTTGACCTTTGGCCTAAATTTTATACTATTCAATATTTCCTATTCCGCAAAGCAGTCTAGTAATTGTACTCAATGTCTATACAAAAATACCCCAAACCTGCACGATTCAAGTTGCATGAATTCACAGACTCAAACTTTTCATTGGAACCTAACTAATTGTTCAGTGGAACTTAACTAATTGTCACACAAGTTTTTCACAGACATGCAAACATTTGCAAATCCTCAAGAAACCCTGCAAAAGTGTTTGTATAATTTTTAATTTCATTTATAAGTTCTCAAGGTGTTTGTTAAGTTGAATAACAAATAATAAAAATTATAATTCTCTCTCTCTCTCTCTCTCTCTCTCTCTCTCTCTCTCTCTCTCTCTCTCTCTCTCTCTCTCTCTCTCTCTCTCTCTCTCTGCTGCAAGAGTTAGAAGTACGTATGTATGTCAATATATACCTTTAAGGGTACTAATGTTTAAGATAACTTTGAAATTATATTAAGATAACTTTGAAATTATATTAATACAATCTCTAAGATTAATAAAGTAATATGATAATAATTTAAGGTGAATTTGATGCAGGATGTTACATAAGGTCTACATTTGGTGTTTCTATTCCTTGCTTCCTTTTATTTCTCTCTCTCGCTCTCTCTCAGCAAAAGAATTGATAGACAGACAAATAGATAATTGTTCAGCCCTCTCTTTCTCTCTTGTCTGGAAAAGATATATGTATTTATGGGAGGGAAGAAGTGTTGCATTAAGTTCATTTCAATCTTTTGATACCATAAGAAGTTATTCTCTCTCTCTCTCTCTCTCTCTCTCTCTCTCTCTCTCTCTCTCTCTCTCTCTCTCTCTCTCTCTCTCTCTCTCTCTCTCTCTCTGTTATTGGCTGTTTACATATTTCTAATGGTAAAATGTTTCAGATGACTTTGAGATGATATTAATAATACCATTTCAATGGTATATTTGATGTAGGATGATACTTTAAGTGTACATTAGGTATTTGAACTTTCAAGATAGGCACATATAAGCCTTTTCAGAGGGGAGTTAACAATTTGCGGGTTCGAGCTATTCGCGGGGATGCCTGGTACCCATCCCCCATGAATATGGGGGGAAAACTGTAATGGCGCTAGACAAGCACCATAAAACCTGATTGCCATCAACTGAGTTTCCAATAACCAGGGACTGCCTGTAGATGTCTTTGGGCAGGGTATCTACGTCCGTCCAACTTCCCTCCGCTGCTCTCTGATCATCCTCTCCTGCACTCGATGTACATCTGATGTTCTTTGAAGCACTTGGCTCTCCCGGAGGAAGTGACGAAGATGATGGACAAGGGTACAGTGCGGGTTCTACAGTCAAGTCTTCCTAGTGCTGAAGGCCATTGGCAATTGGAGGCCAGTGGTAGACCTTTCAACACTGAACCACTTCATCAAGAAGACAAGGTTCAGGATGGAGACATGCCCAACAGTCTTGGCAGCTGTGAGGGAGAATGACTTCATGCTGTCTGTAGACTTGAAGGACATCTACTTCCAGATTCCTATTCTCCCTTCATCCAGATTCCTCCACTTTAGTCTTAGGGAGCAGGTCTTCCAGTTCAAGGTCCTTCGCTTTGGCTTGACAATAGCTCCCCAGGTGTTCATAAGTCTTTATCCTAGTGTCGACATAGGCTTATGCTGAGGGGATTCACCTGTTGAGATATCTTGACGATTGGCTGGTCTTGGCAAGTTCCCAGGAGAAATTGGGTGAGGACAGGGACCTTCTTCTCCAGTTTTGTCAGAGCCTAGGTATCGTGATAAATCTGGAGAAGTCCAATCTACTTCTTAACCAGAGGATTCTTACCTGGGAATGGTGATAGATACAGCGTCGTCAAAGTTTTTTCCGTTGGACCAGAGGTTACAGAAATTCAGGACTGGCTCACTCCTTATTTCGGTGGTGAGCAACTATCTTACCAGTGACAAAGTACTTCTGGCTCTCTCTATTCTGTCTTGAGAAGCTGGTCCCTCAAGGGCATCTTCACATTTGATGTCTGCAGTGGAGACTGAAGAATTTTTGGTCCCCAGCAGGAGATTCCCCTTAGCTCCAGGTCCCTCTGTCAGCAGAGGTAAGAAGCAACCTTCATTGGTGGTTGGATGACTAGAACCTGACAGTGGGAGTTCCTCTGCATTCACACCCTTTGGATCTACTCCTGTTCTCGGACACCTCCTCAGAAGGTTGGGGTGCTCATCTCGGTGGGTGTTGAGCTCTCAGGGTGAACAACTCCACATCAACATGTTGGAGTTGAAAGCAGCTTTCTTGGGTCTTCAGGAGTTTAGAGAAAGGGTGCTGGGTCACTCTGTTGTTCTGATGTCAGACAACACGGTGGTAGCGTATATGAACAAATGGGGAAGTGGCTGGTGTCTCGCCAACTTTACTTGTTAACCCTTAAACGCCTAGCCGGTATTTCCGAGAGTGTCTCCCGTATGCTGGCGGCGTTCGCGAGTGAGCGCCGAAGCGGAAAAAAATTGTTTTTTAAAAATCACATCACGC
The DNA here is from genome assembly GCF_015104395.2 of Macrobrachium nipponense. Classification (NCBI taxonomy): domain Eukaryota; kingdom Metazoa; phylum Arthropoda; class Malacostraca; order Decapoda; family Palaemonidae; genus Macrobrachium; species Macrobrachium nipponense. The sequence continues at coordinate 38,820,319 of NC_061108.1, forward strand.
TTAATTTTCAAGATTAAGAGTTCATTTTTGGCTCCTTTTTTTGTCATTGCCTGAAGTTTAGTATGCAACCACCAGAAATGAAAAAAATATCATTATCATATATAAATATTTGAATATGTGACAGCATGAAAAACAATTTCACATATCATTGAATACATTTCGCACTGTGAGCAAAACGGTTAAAGGTAATGAGTTAATTATTTTTTTGTTGTATTATACACTAAATTGCGATGATTTTGGTATATAACAAATTGTAAAACAATCAAAGCAACACAGAGAAAATATTATCACAATATGATGCATGAATTCGTAACGCGCAGACAGAAAAAAAAAGCTGTTTTCAAAAATTTACCATAAATCAAAATATTGTGCTAGAGACTTCCCGTTTATTGCAAAATGAAGGTAATTGATTGAATATTACTAGACTGTAAGCGTTGTAGCTTACAATTGCAGTTTTCTACTATTTCAGTCGAGTTAAAGTTGACCGAAGGTCAAATTTTTTCCCTTTATCGTTATTTATATGAAAATATTTCAAAACTGATAAAAGCAACAACCATGGGTTGTTTATTGTTGTATTCTACATGAAATTGCTTACATTTTCATATATAAAGCTTTATTTAACTTCTAATTTAAAATGGTGCAAACATTACAACAATCAGACGAAAAAATTTATGATTTTTTCGGAAGAGTTACCGTGTGGACGTAAGGAAAAAGTTTTTTTCATAAATTCACCATAAATCAAAATATTGTGCTAGAGACTTCCAATTTGTTGAAAAATAAAGGTAAATGATTGAATATTACTATACTGTAAGAGTTTTAGCTTACAATTGCGTTTTGTTTACCATTTCGGTCGAGTCAAAGTTGACCGAAGGTTGGAATTTTGGCATTTATCGTTATTTATATGAAAATATTTCAAAACTGATAAAAGCTACAACCATGGGTTGTTTATTGTTGTATTCTACATGAAATTGCACACATTTTCATATATAAAACTTTATGTAACTTCTACTTTAAAATGGTGCAAACATTATGACAATCGGACAAAAAAATTTCTGATTTTTTTTTAAAGAGTTACCGCACGGACGTAAGGAAATTTTTTTTTTTTTTTTTTTTTTTTTTTTCTTCTTAAATTCACCGTAAATCGAAATATTGTGCTAGAGACTTCCAATTTGTTGCAAATTAAAGGTATATGATTGAATATTATTAGAATGTAAGAGTTTTAGCTTACAATTTCGTTTTTCGTCCATTTCGGTAGTCAAAGTTGACCGAAGGTTGATATTTTGGCATTTATCGTTATTTATACGAAAAAATTTCAAAACTGATAAAAGCTACAACCATGAGTTGTTTATTTGTTGTATTCTTCATGAAATTGCGCAAATTTTCATATATAAAACTTTATGTAACGGCTAAGGTAAAACTGTGCAAACATTATGACAATCGGACGAAAAAATTTTGATTTTTTCGGCAGTTTCCGCACGGACATAGGAAAAAGTTTTTTTTCTAAAATTCACCATAAATCGAAATATTGTGCTAGAGACTTCCAATTTGTTGCAAAATGAAGGTAAATGATTGAGGTATTACTAGAATGTAAGAGTTTTAGCTTACAAATGCGGATTTTGACCATTTCTGTCGAGTCAAAGTTGACCGAAGGTTGAAATTTTGGCACTTATCGTTATTTATATGAAAATATTTCAAAACCGATAAAAGCTACAACCATGGGTTGTTTTTAGCTGTATTCAATTTGTTGCAAAATGAAGGTAAATGATTGAATATTACTAGGATATAAGAGTTTTAGCTTACAATTGCGTTTTTCAACCATTTTGGTGGAGTGAAAGTTGACTGAAGGTTGAAATTTTGGCACTTATCATTATTTAAATGAAAATATTTCAAAACTGGTAAAAGCTACAATCATGAGTATTTTTTTGTTGTATTCTACATAAAATTGCACACATTTTCATATATAATACTCTATGTAACGGCTAATATAAAAGGGTGTAAAAATTATGTCAAAGTGACAGAATCATTTCGGAGATGTGTGTCTGATGCTTTTTAGTGCGAGAAGAAAGAAATTCGCGCTTGTGCGCCTGGGTAACGATTGTAAACAAAACAACAGCTTGATCCGTGAGCTCCTAGCATCCCCCAAGGCGCGTGATTCAAAAGTTTTTGCTTAGTAGGCCTATAACTATTTTTCTGCGAATTTTTAAAAAAACTTTTTTTCGTCGACGTACCATACGTCAGTTCGGCACCCGACAGACCATTTTCCTCGACGTTTAATACGTGCAATCGGCGTTGAAGGTTTAACAGTCGAATTGCTGTAGTGGGCAATCGACAACTTGGTGGAGCTCATGGCCAGGTACATTCTGGGCAAGAGGAATGTTAGGTAAGGAGTGGTCTTTGCATCAGGACAGGAGACAGGCTATGGAGAAGGCTCATATTAGACCTCTTCGCTATGTTCTTCAACAAGAAACTAAAGGTCTACTGATATGTGGTCCCAGTTCCGTTTGTTGTGGCAGAGGATACCCTTCAGCATCCTTGGGACAATCTAGAACTGTACACCTTCCCTCCATTCTGCCTGATCTGTCATACTGAATGAGGGTTCCAAGAATCTCAGGATGCCCTGGTATAGCTCCTTTGTGACCCCAAGCAGAGTGGTTCCCAGACCTTCTCTGCCAACCTCATGTGGAGAGTTACCACAAGTCTATAGGGTCCCTATCTCTTCATGCCTGGAGACGTCCAGTATCTCTTGCAATTGAGAGGTTTTTCTCACAGAGCAGCCACCCGGATGTCCAGTTACTTCAGGTCTTTGTCAGCCATGTACTAGGGCACGTGGGCTGTCTACTGTGATTGGTATGGTCGATGGGGTTTCTCTCCACTCAGAAGTTCTGTTCAGCAGATAGTGGATTTTCTGATCTTCATCAGAACAGAGAAATGTCTTTCTGTGTCTGCTATCAAAGGCAACAGGGCTGCATTGGGATTAGAAAGATGTGGGCATTACTTCATCTCAGGAAATCTCTATGTTGTTCAAGAGCTTTGAGTGGTATTGTTCACCTAGAGAAGTCAAACTTCCTATATGGGACCTTACTCTGGTTCTAAGTAGTCTCACTTGAGCTCCATTCGAACCACTTGTTGATGGCCAGACAGGGAACTGACTTTGAAAATAGTTTTTCTTCTGGCTTTGTCTTCCTTAAAGTGTTGGAGAGCTCCATGACCTAGATTGTGACTTAAAACACACCAGGTGTTGGGGGTCTGTGGATTCGAATTTGGCCTGGAATCTGTGGCTAAGATTCAGAATCACACTATTCACAATCCTTCCCTGGAGGAATTTGTTAACAACGACCCTCAAGAGTTACTGTTTTGTCCCGTCAGAGCATTGCGTTGCTATCTAAAAAGGCCTTGCCACCTAAGACCTAGAATACCAAGAACACCATTTTGTTTTGGTTATGTGAGGTGATTAGGTAAGCCTAGTCCTCTTCTTCAAGTTCTGTCACCAATACTGTGCATGCAAGAGCACTTGTCAGTGGAGAAATAAGTTCCTCTCTGGCTTTTAAGAACTCCTCTGTTCATAGGATTTTGAATGTTGGTTTCTGGCTTCACCAAACTTACTCGCTTCCTTTTACCTAAGGGATATTGCCCACAGGTCTTGCACACTTTTCTTCTTTGAGTCGATTGATGGCTGCCCAAAAAGTTGTGTAGCTCATCCAGTGTCCCTGGTGGGTTAGTTTCATGCTTACGATGAGTGTGTGGAAGAAGAGAGAATGAGTGAGATGACTGGTCCCTTTCCCTTTTTCATTTCTTCATTTTTACAGTCGGGTTGAAGATTAAACACATCATACACAGGAACTGGCTTGATGCAGGTGAGTACAGCACCCTTACTGTAACAGCACTTTCTTTTTATGTTCCATAAAACATACATATCTGTTTCTCAGTAGCATATACAGTTGGCCCCCGTATTCGCATTCTCCGGATTTGCGGACTCACTGATTCGCGGATTTCTCTCTGGACCATATCTACCCATTTATTTGCGGGGGATTCGGCCATTCGCGGGATTTTCCGACGAAAATAATCACTAATTAGTGTATTTTGATGTTTATTTTCATGACTAAATACATTTTTATGATACAAAAATTATTTACTAATTTTCAAATATTAATTTTGATTAATACTGTATCAGTAAGTTTAATAAGTTGAAATGATATCACATAATAAAAATAATAATTCTCTCTCTCTCTCTCTCCTCTCTCTCTCTCTCTCCTCTGTCTCTCTCTCTCTTCTCTCTCTCTCTCTCTCTCTCTCTCTACTTCAAAGATTTATGTTTTTTTGTATGATAAATAAATGATTTACTATTTTCAAATATCAATATTAATTTATACAGCAATAACATCAATTCATTAAAGAAAATACCATAGTGAATTAGTAAGATTTTAGTTTATAAATTTAAACAATTATGGAAGAATGAAGGAAATCAGAGTCTTCTTTCTCTAACTCCAGGTACTAAAACTGTCAGATATATCAAGTTATGTGACAGGAGGGGGAGGAGCTGTTGTGTTGTTGCCACCAAGTGCTCATGAAATTTCCTTCTCTCTCTCTCTCTCTCTCTCTCTCTCTCTCTCTCTCTCTCTCTCTCTCTCTCTCTCTCTCTCTCTCTCTCTCTCTCTCTCTCTCTCTCATTTACTGAGACTCGAAATTTTTGATAGCACTTGTACTATATGTTTTTAATACTTTCAAATAATAATAATAATAATAATAACTTTAATTACAAAATTCATATTATGTGATAGTATTTTAAAGAAATACAATACTAATCTATCCATGTCACTTTTAATCAAGGTTAACTCTCTCTCTCTCTCTCTCTCTTTCTCTCTCTCTCTCTCTTGCCACACAAGATAATAATGTGTCATAGTGGTAACTCCCTCCCCTCTCTTTCGCTGGAGGCATTATAAGTATTTTTTTGAGAGAACAGAGAGATAAACACTGACTCTCTCTCTCTCTCTCTCTCTCTCTCTCTCTCTCTCTCTCTCTCTCTCTCTCTCTCTCTCTCTCTCTCTTCTCTCTCTCTCTCCGAGATTGAAAGAATTTTTATGGTACTAGTATGTAAAATGTTTATTGATAATTTCAGTTATTTAATAATAATAATAATAAAACTGTAATTACAAAATTCAAAATGGTAGTATTTTAAAGAGATGAAAATGACCTTTCCATTTCACTTGTAAGGATAACTCCTCTTTCTTACTGAGATGAGAGAATCTTTATGGTAGATGAATGTGTTTATTATATTTTCAAATAATAATAATAATAGAAGTAGTAATAATACGATAACTAATTTCAAATGGAAATTCTTCCCTTCGTCTTTTTCTGTATCAATTTTTCTACCTTCTCATAACTCCAGTGACGCTTGGAGCTGGGAAAGTAACAATGCCATACAATGGTCAACGAATTTAATGGTTTTTATGTAATCTCTCTCTCTCTCTCTCTCTCTCTCTCTCTCTCTCTCTCTCTCTCTCTCTCTCTCTCTCTCTCTCTCTCTGAGATGAGATCATTATCATGGACATGTATGTAATAAGTTTATCATTAATACTTTCCAATAATAATGCTATAACTGTAATTACAAAATTCATATGTGAGTATTTTAAATACAATAATCATTCCATTTCACTGTTTTAAATACTGTAAGGACAATTTCTCTCTCTCTCTCTCTCTCTCTCTCTCTCTCTCTCTCTCTCTCTATCTTTCTCTCTCCTCTATCTCTCTCTCTCCTCTCTCTCTCCAAGATACTTGTCCATAGTTGTAACTCTGTCTCTCTTGCTATTGGCTGTTTATATATTTCTAATGGTAGAATGTTTAAGATGACTTTAAAATGATATTAATAATACCAATTCAATGGTATATTTGATGTAGGATAATACTTTTAAGTAGACATTTGGTATTTGAACTTTCAAGATAGGCAGATATAGGTATTTTTAGAGGGGAGTTCTAACTATTCGCGGGTTTGAGCTATTTGCGTTGGTGTCTGGTACACATCTCCCGTGAATACGGGGGAAACACTGTACTCCTCTCCAGCAAGGGGAGTGAGGATTGGTGAGAAACCCTTTGCTTGTGGCCAACATGGTTTGTTGCTTGAATAGATATAGTAGTTCTCTTTGTCTTCCATGGATGCAGTGAATCTGGACATATTACATTGTATTTATTCCCAGAGGACTGAGTTTTAGATACCTATAGTGTATCTAATATCACAGGTATGGACACTCATTTGGAATTCTCATTTCTAGGAAGAGTGGTCATGTGTGCTGAACCTCCAGTCAGTTCAGGATTCTCATACCTCCCTCCAAGTATGAGTCTATCTTATTGTTAAAACTGAGGGGTTGTTCCGCATATGAACAAATGACAACTTTTTTATTAATTTGTATTTTGCATAGCTAACAAACCTGGTCTTAACATGGACTACCTACCTCTATCCCTCTAGTAATCCTGGTTTGGAAGAAAGACTAAATGCATTACAAGGTTCTCCACCTCATCTATGTACTGTTTTAGATGCCAGATGCCACATATTCCTTCCATATACAATTTTTTATTGTTTTTAACTGGTTTCCATCTGGTGCCAAAAGATTTATCCTATTGTTAAGATCTCAGGTTTGTTAGTTATGAAAAATACAAATTAATTGAAAATTTGTCTTTTTAAAGATGTTTGCTTAAAAAATATTTTAATGATTTTTCAGTATTTATGAACATTATTAGCCTGTATAAGTATAGGATGCACTTGAGAAATATATATTCAAAAGAGTTTGTATATCTAATGCTTTGAAGAAAAACATGACTAGAAATAATTTTGTACTAGATGGAGATGGAACAGAGAATGTAGTCAGCTGTATAAGGAAAGTAGAGGGATAGGTTGGAATGTGGAATGAGAAGCTGAATCTACTAATTATGAAAATTATTTTAAAACCTTTACCTTTTCAAGGACAATTGAAATGTAATGAAGTGCTCTTAAGGTGGCTGCAATATGAAAATGGTAATCTTAGGTTGATTAGATAAGCAGTTACTTTAGTTGCAAACTAAATTAACCAATATATTCTATGCAGGGCTGCAGCAATTAGATGTCGAGAAAAAAAGAAAAAGTGGATTGAAAATCTTTCTCTCAAGTATGATGAACTTGGCGCTCATAACTTGAAACTTCAAACTGAAGTTTCATCACTACGTTCTGAGGTTGCTGTCCTGAAGTCTATGCTGTTACAACATAAAGACTGTCCAGTAACTCTGGCTATGCAAGGAGGTTAGTTATGTTTTGTTGTGAATATATTTAGAAAAATTTGTACAAGTTGAGAAAATGAAAGGACCAAAGAAAAACAGTAAGAATATTTTATAAAAGCAAAAATAGGGAAAGTAAAGCATAGGATTCGATTAAAATACCATGTAGGAATTTATTCAAATATATGCTGGAGTACAAGGAAGGAAATTAAACTAAATTACTCAGGTGATGAAGCTTTCCTAAAATGAACAGCATGATTAGACCTAGACATGACCAGGTTGTGGATCGCAGGGATGTATCTCCCATAGGGGGATATGTTATCAGTGCACCTTACATGTCACACTGTAAGCATTGTTTAAGGTTCTTTGCAGCATGCCTTCGCCCCTTAGCTGCAATTCCTTTAATTCCTTTTATTGTACCTCCTTTCATATTCCCTTTCCTCCATCTTGCTTTTTACCCTCTCCTAACAGTTGGTTCTTTGTGTAACTGCAAGGTTTTCCTCCAGTTACACCTTTCAAACTGTTTAGTGTCAATTTCCATTTCAATGCTGAATGACCTCATAGGTCCCAGTGCTTGGCCTATGGCCTAAATTCTATATTCGATTCAGTTCAACGCAGGGAAGTATCAGTACCTCACTTTTCTTGAAGACTGAATATGGGGTAGCAGGTCTGGTTGGAAGGTACTAGTACATGTAGTACATATATGGTTTTGTGTGAAAACAATTTTTTTTAATATTGTTTTTTATCACAGTCCCCTTAATCACATATGTATTGAATAATGAAAATCATTCTTTCTCTTGGTGAGATGTATTCATTCATGGTCTGATTAATCAAGCCGATAGTATGCATCCATCAGAAATGAAATAAAATATCATTATCATATATAAATAATGGGATATATTATAGCGTGAAAAAAAATTTCATATATAATTGTATTCAAATCACGCAGTGAGCAAAACGGTTAAAGCTAATAAGTTAATTTTTTTCTGTTGTATTGTACACTAAATTGTGATCATTTTAGTATATAACACATTGTAAAACAATCAAGGTAACACAGAAAATATTATCACAAAATGATGCATGAATTCGTAACGCACGGATGTAAAAAAAAAGCTGTTTTCAAAAATTCACCATAAATCAAAATATTGTGCTAGTGACTTCCCGTTTGTTGCAAAATGAAGGTAATTGATTGAATATTACTAGACTGTAAGTATTGTAGCTTACAATTGCAGTTTTCGACCATTTCGGTCGAGTTAAAGTTGATCGAAGGATGAATTTTTTTCTATTTATCGTTATTTATATGAAAATATTTCAAAACTGATATATAAGCTACAACCATAGGTTGTTTTTAGTTGTATTCTACATGAAATTGTGCACATTTTCATATGTTAAACTTTATGTAACGGCTAGTTTAAAATGGTGCAAACATTACGACAATCGGAAAAAAAAAATTATGATTTTTCGGAAGAGTTACCGCGCGGACATAAGAAAGTTTATTTCATAAATTCACCATAAATCGAAATATTGTGTTAGAAACTTCAAATTTGTTTAAAAATAAAGGTAAATGATTGAATATTACTAGAATGTAATAGTTTAGCTTAAAATTGCGTTTCTCGACCATTTCTGTCGAGTCAAAGTTGACCGAAGGTTGAAATTTTGGCACTTATCGTTATTTATATGAAAATATTTCAAAACTGATAAAGGCTACAACCATGGGTTGTGTTTTGTTGTATTCTACATGAAATTGTGCACATTTTCATATATAAAACTTTATGTAACAGCTAATTTAAAATGGTGCAAACATTACGACAATCATTTTGGTCAAATGCTTCAGCGATGTGTGAACGAAAGTTTTGAAAATGAGAAAGAAAAGAATTTACCAGTCCAAAGCCTTCCAAGCAAAGTGTCCCTACTTTGCTATGTGCAAGTGCTACTGTTGGGCATTGTTACAAGCCAGTGGTAGCTGTACATGTAAAGCAACCACATGTCCTGCATGGGCTGATGGATAGGCTCCCACTGATTTGGTATTATTCAGCAAGGGATCAGTTCATTGCCTTGATTGTAACTGATTGGTTCCATAATCACTTTTGTAAGGAGGTTATTCGTCTTCAGACACAGGACATTGGCATTGCTAGACATTGGGTAAAGGCTTTGCTTCTCAAGGACAATGCACTTGCACATCCTTATGAAACCCAGTTGGTTGGTGATGAAGGTTGTATTTGCCTCTTAATACAACTGTACTCATTCAGCCATTGGACCAAGGTGTTTTTGTTGCAATAACATAGCTATACCAGGGGAAGATTCTGGAGGTGGCAATGGCAGTATTGGAAGATGAGGAGGGGAATGGCAAGGCTTGAATAATACATGGGGGAATGGACATTGGAGAATCTTCAAAGGTGTTCACTGAAGTCTGCCACATACAACTTCGTTGATGCTTGGAGGGACGTCACTGTAGAGAACCTCAACCATGCCTGGAACAGTGTGCTGAACCAGGGTCTGGGAGTGAGCGCCGAAGCGGATTTTTTTTTTTTTTCTTCAAAAAATCACGCACACTTAGTTTTCAAGATTAAGTTGATTTTTGGCTCCTTTTTTTGTCATTGAGTGAAGTTTAGTATGCATCCATCAGAAATGAAATAAAATATCATTATCATATATAAATAATGGGATATATGATAGCGCGAAAAAAAAATTTTCATATATAATTGTATTCAAATCACGCAGTGAGCAAAACGGTTAAAGCTAATGAGTTAATTTTTTTCTGTTGTATTGTACACTAAATTGTGATCATTTTGGTATATAACACATTGTAAAACAATCAAGGTAACACTAGAGAGAAAATATTATCACAAAATGATGCATGAATTCGTAACGCACGGACATAAAAAAAAGCTGTTTTAAAAAATTCACCGTAAATCGAAATATTGTGCTAGAGACTTCCCGTTTGTTGCAAAATGAAGGTAATTGATTGAATATTACTAGACTGTAAGTATTGTAGCTTACAATTGCAGTTTTCGACCATTTCGGTCGAGTAAAAGTTGACCGAAGGATGAATTTTTTCTATTTATCGTTATTTATATGAAAATATTTCAAAACTGATATAAGCTACAACCATAGGTTTGTTTTTAGTTGTATTCTACATGAAATTATGCACATTTTCATATGTTAAACTTTATGTAACGGCTAGTTTAAAATGGTGCAAACATTACGACAATCGGAAAAAAAAATTTATGATTTTTTCGGAAGAGTTACCGCGCGGACATAAGGAAAACGTTTATTTCATAAATTCACCATAAATCGAAATATTGTGTTAGAAACTTCAAATTTGTTTAAAAATAAAGGTAAATGATTGAATATTACTAGAATGTAATAGTTTTAGCTTACAATTGCGTTTCTTGACCATTTCTGTCGAGTCAAAGTTGACCGAAGGTTGAAATTTTGGCACTTATCGTTATTTATATGAAAATATTTGAAAACTGATAAAGGCTTGAACCATGGGTTGTGTTTTGTTGTATTCTACATGAAATTGCACACATTTTCATATATAAAACTTTATGTAACAGCTAATTTAAAATGGTGCAAACATTACGACAATCATTTTGGTCAAATGCTTCAGCGATGTGTGAACGAAAGTTTTGAAAATGTTTCGAAAGAGTTTTTTCTAAAATTTGCTACACGTGACATTTTCTTACAGTTTTGAAATATATGACAGATTTCACTCTTATGAAGCGTATTATGACCTTATTGTATTCAATAATCACGTTTCCGCATTGAAATAATAGATAAATATGGAGCCTGCTTGGTTGCCAGTTAGTGAATTTTGAATGAAATCCTATGGAATCATGTCGCATGAGATTTGAGCATCACTGCACATATTATAGCAAAGATTTTGCTGTCTCTTCTCTCCTCAACAATACCACGACGCACGATAACTTTAAATCATTCATTCATTATTCCGAAGAAATATAAACGGCCGCTCCCTTTACCTCAAGTTTGCTGTGTATCTCCGCAATGACAAATGATTTTGTTAATCGTTCTTGCTAAATTTTATTGTGAATAGCTTTGATCTTGCATTTACTATTTTATTGACATAGTTCAACTAGACTGTCTCACTTGGCACATTGAACACTGGCTCAATTAGGACTTTTTTTCTCTCTCTCCCTCTCCCTTTTTTTTTTATTGCATTTGTTTTCATATTTTATCATTACGTTAAGATTATTCCCTATTTATGTGAATTGTTATCGTTTTTACATACATACCATACATACAGTAATATTTTAACTCTCTCTTCTCCTTCTCTTCTCAACATATCAACACTCCCTTGTTCAGTCTCAAGTCAGCTGGGCATGACGTCACCACGGTTATGTACAATTTTATAAAGTTAAACTTGTAAGACCCCATAGGCTGTTGAATACAAGTATAAACTAGATAATCAGTCAGTTCGAAGTACAACCATTTGTTCGACAAACAATACAAAATTTTCTCGAAAATTTCGTTTGAATAACGGAAAGTTTGACATTAGAAACGTTTAACAAATAAGGTACCACTGTATTAGAGAAAGAAAGCTGCTATTTATGCAAGCTTATTTGGTTCAAACCATGTATATATGTGAACAAACATTTAGTCTATTCAACCAGAATAAGTAAAATATTCACAGCAGGGTGAGTGATAAAAATGTGCACTATGTTTTAAGACTGGCAACCTTGAATTTCCATCATAACATAAAAAAGCTTGTGCATGAATTTCATTGTCAAAAATCTCATTTACAAAACAGGTGAGCAGCTATTTTTTTTACCCATAAGCATCTAGAAGCTGTTTATTATATATTATGTAAAATCTAGTGGCCCTCAATTAGATGTATGATTGATTTTTGGGACCCAGTAGTCCAAAAGGTTGTGCAATGCTCCCCGGGATTAGTTAATTACGTCAAGGATTTACTGTAGAATAGTGATAATTTTTGATGAAAGAAAGGAAGCCTAGTAAACAAAATTCGTGTGTATGCCACATTTGATATTCTAGACTTTCCATTGCCTCAAACACACTTTATAGGTCTTTGACAATCAGTTATTAAAAGTTTTTCCACACTTTTGTTTTCAGAAGGCTCCGTCGATAATATGAGTAACTGTGATAATCTAGCACCATTACCATCGGTCTTTGCTCCCCTGTCAGAAGTACGAATATCAAGCCAAACTACACACAAACCTCGCACCAGATCACTGTCACTACCATCAATCCCATCATCCACTGTAACTTCTGTAGAACCTCTTCCAGTTAACTTATCAAGTTCTACATACACTTGCCCAGCTTCATCATCAGTTACCACATCTGTATCGTCATCAACAAAGGTAATTTGTTTTCCGTAATATTATGTTTTTTGGTATTCATGATTACTTGTTGTGTGCTACATTTTAGATTGAAGTTACCTTTTGCTTTGTGTATAGCACTGCTTATATACCTCATATTCTTGTGTGTGATGATTTTGGAACAAGATTAGCTTCCAAAATTGTTTTATCTATGTGTACAGTTAGTATAATATTGTTTAATAGTTGCTATTTGCATCGTGTAGCAAAACTTTCCCACATAGAGTATTATTTTGAATCTCCAAAAAGCTTATTCTTGTTTCTTAAAAACTGCTTGTTTCTTCACTCACTAAACACTCACAGTTACTATACACTCACACTCACTAAACACACACTTACTATACACTCACTAAACATTTACACTTAACATACACTCACACTCAAAAATGCTAAACACTCACTGATTAGTCAAAGATCACTAAGCACTCACTATATACTAAATGCTCACTAAGCACTCATGAAACACTAAGCACTCACAATATAAACACAATACCTCAAACACTCGGTAAACATTCACTAAACACTCGCTTAATCCTAAACATTCATTAAACACTAAACAATCACTAAGCATTCACTATACATTTTCACTATACACTAAACACTCACTAAAGACTCATTAAACTAAATACTCACTAAATGATAAATGCTCATTAAACCCCTAAACACTCATTAAACAGTGAATGACCATCCACTCATCACTCACTAAACATTCACTAAACACTACATTCACTAAACATTCATTGATTACTTACACACTAAACATTCACAAAGCATTCTAAAATTCTAAAGACTTAACTAAACGTTCACTGAATACTTGCATAATAAAGATTCAGTAACATTCACAAAACGCTAAACGTTCAGTAAACATTCACTAAACCCTAAACTAAACTTTCACACATGAAACTTACTGAACAATTACATAGCTATACGCTTCCTACTTTACGACAGTCAAAATCCCAAATTTCTCGGCGCTAACGGTGCTGCTGACGTGTAGGTGATATGACCCCGCCCACTTTCAGGGATCCACGGTACTACTGAGTTTTGCTTGACAATTCGTTTCCTGCCGCCCACGGTGAAACACCCGTGTATTTCGCTGCAGTCAACTGTTCACCATTTTGTTTGACACCCGATTTGGTGAAGTACAATTTTCTTGGTTGTTTTTTGTGTTTGACGGCATAGCTGCTTTCTTTATTCATCTGTTTAGTGTGAGTTATGTCAGATTCAGGTTCATCTGTTAGGTTTTGCAGCGAAGGCTGCAAAACTAGATTAGCCAAATTATGTTATGACCCACACTCAAAGTGCGTGAAATGTAGGGGGCAAGAGTGTACTAAAGAGCGTACATGTAATGAATGTGAAGATCTAGATGATCAAGGATGGAAGAGTTTTTTGTCTCACCTTGATAAGATGGAAAAAGGTAGGAAAAGAAAGGCAGCCATTAGGGGGGCTAGATTAGAGTCAACTCCTTTGCCGTCAGAGGCTAAGTTGCCCGTTTTGTCTTCTCCTATTTTGTCAAACGTCTCTCCTATTGATAGTCCTCCTACTTCAGTACATCTTACTCTGGCTCAGGTTCCCCATGCTTCTGATTCTGACACCATTGCCCAATTAGAAAATAAGATGGATAGGAAATTTGAGCTGCTTGCTAAATCTGTCATGGATTTAGGCATACAGTGGTCCCCCCGTATTCGCGGGGGATGCGTACCAGACCCCCCCGTGAATAGTTAGAACCCGCGAATGTTTGGAACCCCTTTGAAAATGCTAATAACAGCCTATTTTGTTAGTTAAAACTCAAGAAAAACCCACTAAAAATTTTCATACTTGGTTTTTTTAATAGTTTTATCACAAAAAGTGCATTTTATAATGAAATTCATAAAAAAAACCCAGGAATTTGTGGATATTTATCATAGAAAAATACCGCGAATGAGCGAATTTTCCGCGAATAATGCAGGGAAACATTCCCCAGAGAAATCCGCGAATGTGTGAGTCTGCGAATATGGGGGGTCCACTGTACATCTTTTCGTGAATTTGTGACTAAGTCTAGTGAAGTGAAAAGTGTAAGTGTCGTATCCGAGGAGGCGGCTGTCCGTCCCTCCACGTCTCCTAGACTGAGGTCACTGTCCCGCTCCCCAGCACCTGGGAGAAGACATACCGTGAGTCGAAGGGAGACTGGAGGGGTTTGCCCACGGGCGGCCGTCGACTCAGTCGTGAATTTCGACTCGATTACTGTAAAGAAACACCATTGGAAAGGTGTAGATGTGTCTGGTGTAGGTTTGTCGTCGGACTCGGAGGTGTGTTCGCCTGATACCAGGCGAAAGAAGTGGAGTGAAGTGTCATGCCCGTTGAAAAGGCGAGCAGTGCCATTGGATAGTTCGTTATCACTTGTGAAGAGAGGGAGGGAAAAAAAAGAGTCCTCAACCCTCGTGTAGCTTTTGGGAGAACCCTATGTATCTTTCGCCTAGTAGAGGTTCGGGTGCTGTTCGCAAGCGATCTCGCGAGGTATCAGTGTCGGACTCGCATAGTTTTGTCTCGCCCGACTGAAACCAGGAAAGTTTTGACTCGTTCGCCAGCTAACGAGAGAGAGAGTTCGACTCGCAAGTTTTCATCAAGGAAGTTGTCTCCTTTGCCCGCACCATCGGGAAATGATGCGAACAACAAAGAAGAAGCTTTTTTGGAACCGTTGAGACAGCTTCAGGACTTGGTTAAGTCGCTGAAGAAAGTTAAGTCTTATACGGATGAAGAAGCCAAGCAGTCGACAACGTCGGATGGGGAGGATCAGTCGGAACAAGAATCGAAAGCGGCTTCTGCTTACTCCAACTTGATGAAGTTTTTGTTGGCTTCTTATCCAGAATTCGAGCTAGCTCCTCCATCTTCGCCTCCTTCTACCTTTGTTAAGGATAGGAAAGTACTTTCGGCGAGTCTACCTAAACTGGTGCTTTCGCAGTTGGCGAAGAGTCTTCAAAGAAGCGAAGTGGCTGGAGAAGAAGAGGGAGTCTGGTAAAGCCGCCTTCGCTGTCCCACCGTCCAAGTTACAGAAGACATAAATTTTATGCTACCGGAGAATTACCCTCTTTGGGAGTCGCTGCCTCCGCCCAAAGGGATTTCTCAGGTCTGGTGGATGCTAACAGAAGGACAGCGTTTTCGTCGGCGAAAATTTTCTTCTCTTCGCCTGATTTCGACCACCTGATTAAAAACCTGTTTAAGGTAATAGAAGTTTTCAGCTTCTTAGATTGGACTATTGCTGCATTAGCAAGGAAAATAGAGGATTGTCAATCTCTGGAGGATAGCTTGGCGACAGACTGGCTTGATGTATTATCGTGTGCCGACAAGGCAGTCAGGGATGGCTCAGGGGAACTTGCATCTCTTTTTACTCTGGTCATCCTTAAAAAGAGAGAACTTTGGTGCTCTTTCACCTCCAAGGGAGTCACTTCTAACCAGAAGTCTGCTCTCATGTTTGCACCTTTATGTAAGTCGCATTTATTCCCTGAACAGGTTATTCAGCAAGTTCTTGCCGATCTGGAGAAAAAGTCTACCAATGACTTATTGACTCGTTCGTCGACGCGACGCCCCAAGGAGACACCACCTACAGGAGCTAAAGGGTCACCTCTTCAGAAGCACCCTTTTCAGGGGGGAAAGGCTAGATGGCAACCCAGACCAAGGACTAATTTGCGTCCACAAGCCACAGCCAGTAAGAAACCACCCTCAAGACAATAGGACAAGTAGGGAATTTTACCCTCACACACCTGTAGGAGAAAGACTCCGCCTGTTTTGGCAGGAATGGAGTCGAAGAGGGGCGGAACAGTGGGTGATCACAGTATTAAGAGAAGGTTATGTGATCCCGTTTGTGCAAGATCCATCACTGTCGAGTATTCCCATCGCCTTGACAGCATACTCGCAGGGATTAGAAAGAGCTTTGGCTCTTGCCAAGGAAGTAGAAGCTCTGATTTCCAAGAAGGCCATAGAAATAGTGGAAGACATCTCACCGGGCTTTTACAACAGGCTGTTCGTTGTCCCCAAGTCATCGGGGGGCTGGAGACCTGTCCTGGATGTGAGTGCACTCAATATCTTTGTTCTGAAGATGAAGTTTCGTATGGAAACCAACCGGTCGGTCATGTCAGCTCTTCGACCAGGAGACTGGATGGTATCGCTGGACATGAAAGATGCATATTTCCATGTACCTATTCATCGGAGCTCCAGGAAATATCTACGGTTCGTTTTCAACGGCAGAGTTTATCAGTTCAGAGCGCTCTGTTTCGGACTTTCGACAGCCCCACAAGTATTTACTCGAGTCCTGGCCCCAGTAAGTCGATGGTTACATTTGATGGGAATCAATATTGCTTTTTATCTGGACGACTGACTTCTAAGGTCCGACTCCAGTCTCCAGTGTGTGAGGGATTTAAATCGGACACTATTATTAACACAGCAACTGGGATTAGTAATGAATTCAGAGAAGTCACAGTTAGTATTGAGTCAGAGGATTCCATATTTGGGCATGATTCTGGACTCACAAGCTTTTCGGGTTTTTCTCTCCCCGAGGAGAATAGTCTCTCTCCTAGAGTCTGTACGGAAGCTGTTAAACTGCTTGTCCTGCACGGCTCTGGAGTGGATGAGCCTGTTAGGGACTCTCGCTTCGGTAGAGACCTTTATTACTCTTGGCCGTCTTCACATGAGGACGCTACAATTTTACCTAAAGGCCAGATGGGGCCGGAAAATTCAACCGGATTCGACTATTATTCCAATCTCCGAGGAAATCAAGGAAGATCTTCGTTGGTGGTTGTCGGAGGAAAGAGCTCAGGAGGGTTTGTCCCTCGAAAGAGCGAACCCAGAGCTAGAATTTTATGCTGACGCATCAGACTCAGGATGGGGAGCCCTGTTGGGGAAAGAGAAGACATCAGCATCTGGACGGAACAGGAGAGAGGTCTTCATATCAACATAAAGGAGCTGAAAGCAATTTTTCTTGGGCTTCAAAGTTTCACCCCTCTAGTCAAAGGGAAGAAAGTTGCGGTGTTCTCGGACAACACTACAGCTCTGTCATACATAAGGAAACAGGGAGGGACACATTCGTTCTCCCTGTACAGAATGACGGAGCATCTTCTTCTGTGGGCGAATTCGCACAAAGTGACTCTCTTCCCCAGGTACGTGCAAGGGAAGCTCAACGTTTTAGCAGACGAATTCAGTCGTGCGCATCAGGTTCTTCCGACGGAGTGGACATTGGATATCAGTTTGTCAGGATCTATGACGGTTGTGGGGACAACCAACGATAGACCTCTTTGCAACGTCCAGGAACAACAGGCTTCCTCTTTTCTGTTGTCCGGTTCCGGACCTGTTAGCCTGGAAAACGGATGCAATGCTTCTTGACTGGTCAGGTCTGAATGTTTACGCATTTCCACCATTTGCGATGATCAGAGAGGTATTAAGCAAGTTCCAGAGTCACCAGAACATTACGATGACTAATAGCTCCTTTTTGGCCCAGAAAGGAGTGGTTCCCGGATCTCCTAAGGATGTTAGTAGACTTCCCCAGGCTTCTGCCACAAATTCCATCACTACTCAAACAGCCCCATTTTGACAGAAATCACCAAGGGTTGTCGTATCTCGCTCTGACAGGATTCAGACTGTCTGGGATTTGGTCAGACCGAAAGGTTTTTAAAGAAGAGCGGCAGAGGCTATTGCTAACTGTAGAAGTGTCTCTTCTGCCAAACTCTATCAGTCAAAATGGGGAGTTTTTAGAAATTGGTGCAGAGAAAGTCACACAACTTCTTCTAAAACCTCTATACAAGAGATAGCAAACTTCCTAATATATCTGAGAGACATTAGGAAGTTATCAACTTCGACAATAAAAGGATACAGATCCATGTTGGCGTCAGTTTTTAAACATAGAAACTTAAATATATCTAATAACTCGGACATCAGCGACTTGATTAAATCTTTTGAGTCCTCTAGGACAAGGAGACCAGGTTTAGTGGACTGGAATTTAGACGTAGTATTGTCCTGGCTCTCTAAAGCAAATTTTGAACCTCTTAATTCGGCTTCTTTGAAGGATCTTACTAAGAAGACATTATTCTTAGTCGCCTTAGCTTCAGCTAGTAGAATCAGCGAGCTGCAAGCAATGAGCATAGAGATAGGATTCACACAAGACGAAGCTGTGTGTGCCTATACTACTCAGGATTTTTTAGCGAAGAATGAAGATCCTTCGAGACCATGGCCTCGTTTCTTCTCCATTCGAAGCTTGTCAGGATTAGTAGGAGAAGAGGACGAAGAACGTTCTTTGTGTCCGGTGAGAGCACTGAAATTTTATATTCATAAAACAGAGGCGTTGAGAGGAAGTTCAAACCGATTGTGGTGTTCGGTTAAAGATCCGAGCCGTCCTATGTCTAAGAACGCAATTTCGTTCTTTTTAAAGAGCCTGATTCAGGAAGCACACACGTCAGTAAGAGATCAGACTCTACAGGTGTGTAAAGTTAAAGCCCACGAGGTTAGGGCAGTAGCAACTTCCATGGCTTTTAGACATAATACGTCGCTAGCATCTTTTTTTGCAAGCTACGTTCTGGAGGTCGAGATCGGATTTTGCTCTCCATTACCTGAAGGATGTGGAAGCAACGTTTGATAATTGTTGTCGTTTAGGACCTTTGTCGGTGATGGGCATGGTGTTGGGAAAGGAAGCATAGGGGGATTTGGTCCAATTCCCCTTCCTTTTGACTATCTCTTCGTCTTGATTAGAAGGTGGTCGAGTTTTGGGGAAGCCTGGGGGTACACGGTACCAGGAGTACCTTCCAGTTTTTATGGTAGGGTTTGGTTTATTTTTTTATGGTTATGTGTAGGTGATGGTCTTTGATTGTTATTTTAATCTGGTCATAGCCCAGGGCAAGGGCGAATATTATTTCATTCTGATCAACCATCGGTGAACCTCCATGGTTGCAGAATACCCACTAGTAGTAGGAACGATCCTGGCCACTACTGCCACGTTCCCTACAAGTGATGAGAGCGCCGACCAGAGGCAGTATTCTCCTGCAGCTGCTCTCTCACGAGGTAAGGTACTACAACATTCTTGCAATGTGAGTTTTTTCTTATTTGCATTAAAAGTCCATATACCCACCAGCCGGGTAATATGGATTCAGCTATGTAATTGTTCGGTAAGTTTCATGTGTGAAAATGGTATTTTTATAATAAAATAAGGTTTCACACATACTTACCGAACAATTACATGATTAAAGCCCTCCCTCCTCCCCACAGATGGACAGGGCGGCTCAACGAATTGTCAAGCAAAGCTCAGTAGTACCGGGGATCCCCGAAAGTGGGCGGGGTCGTATCACCTACACGTCAGCAGCACCGTTAGCGCCGAGAAATTTGGGATTTCGACTGCCGTAAAGTAGGAAGCGTATAGCTATGTAATTGTTCGGTAAGTATGTGTGAAACCTTATTTTATTATAAAAATACCATATTTACTCATAAACATTCAATAAACACTTACTCATTAAACCCTAAAAATTTGCTAAACACTTATTCCTTAAACATTAACAATAAAAAAAATCACAATCGCGCAAATCTCTGTTCAATTTGTGGATTAGCAGACCTTTAAAAATGGCCACAAGGCTTTGCAATGTCCCCCTGGTGAAGACCACTGAACTACATAGTACTGATATAGAGATCACAACTCCAGGTATATACCCTCTATGGATAATGCTTACAAATGCTGCTGTTAGTGAATTTAAGGCCAACAGAGGCAGGTTTGAAAAATTCAAAAAGAGAACAGGCATACATAATGTGCCTGCTTCAGTGATTTAGGACATGTTTGCAAAGTAGGGTGATGTAAAAGATTTTGTGGAGAATTATCATCCCAACAAAGATCTTGTAATCTGTGTCTCCAACATCTTTAATGACAATGCCGTGTTTCACTTCAGGCAAATTTTAAAGAGATGCCAGAAACAAATGTCTCTGGGCAGTTTTGTCGTGCAACATAGGTCCAATGACACAAGCTGGTCCTAGTGCCAATAGAATTGAAATTCACAAGCTGATAGTTCAACTTGTGAATTCTAACGATAAGTATTGTTCTGTATTGTCACTATATGTCGTTATCAGTTTGCAGTCGTATGACACATTGTGTGGAATTTTTCATACCACTGTATTAATGTTTAAATTATAGTTAAAGTATGTTTTCAAGAAGAAATAATTATATAAAGCAAATTACTGAGTATTTTTTGCCATCAGCAGTCAAATAATTACAATCATGGTAATGTTCAAATTTAGTGCCATCACGACGTACGTCTATAAATAGAACAGACGTAGAGGGCAGTCTTTGGATAACAGATCTCCATGGCAACCAGCCAGCCAATCAGGTTTTAGCTGTATTATGTCTGAGAAAGAATGTTTTGCTTGTATGAAGTTGACAATGACGTGTGTGTTTAGAATACGTATTTTCTAACAGTACTATATGTATGTTACTGATTACATGAAGAATAGAATAAATTCCTTCTCATTACTGAGTGCAAAATTGTTGGTTCAGAGATTCTTCTGCAACAAAAGCTTGATTGTTTTCTTTTTCAGAAGATATTTACTAATGCTGCACTGACATACCTTCAAAACTAAAATTAGTCTCAGTTTCTGGATGAATGTTAATCCATTTCTGTTTACATGCTGGTCACATGTTAACATGTCTTACAACAATTTTTTTTCGTCTTCCAAAGATGTACGTATTACCTGTACTGCACGTTTTTTAAAACATTATGAATACACAAACAAATTAGCAGTAACTCTTCCTGAGAGAGAGAAGAGAGAAAAGAGGAGAGAGAGAGAGAGAGAGAGAAATTAGCAGTAACTCATCCTGAGAGAGAGAGAAGAGAGATAGAGAGAGAGAGAGAGAGAGAGAGGAAGATTTTTTTGAGAGAGAAGAGGCGAGAAGAGAGAGAAGAGGAGGGATTTTTTACCTACAAAAATAGATTCAATAGTACTAACTTTATATAATTCACTGCATACAGAGATTTACTTATATCTCGTGTAGGTCAGATTTTCAGTAAAATTCAACAAGTGTGAAATTGTAATGGTCAGAATTTTAGTAAATTTTTTTTTAATTGTCTCATTTTGCTCGTGTAAATACTGTTCGTCTTCAGGACTTTATTTGTGTATTTTAGTAAGAATTGATAATCCTTTGGTATTTGTCATCCAATCTCAATCATATAAGTGCAAGAAGAATAGCAATACAGTGTTTTGCTTTACTATGTAAAGGAGACTGAAGTATGAATA
>NC_061108.1:38842648-38895389 GCF_015104395.2 Macrobrachium nipponense
GAAGTATGAATACTGTATGAATTGTCAGGCAATTTGCATATGTTTTTGAGGTTTGCTAAGTAAGATTATTGCTTGTGCATAGCATTGTGTAAATCCCAAAGACTTCTGGTTGCCCTGTTTACTCTACCCAAGCTTTGTTTTGTTATTTTGTCTTTTTAATGTATAAGCTTTTGTCATTTCATAACCATATTTGATTTTTACTTACACTGAAACACCCAGCAATTTGACAGGTTGGTGTAGCATCGGCCATTTCTGTTGGTCACTACCGCTGTATCTGTGGCTCTGTGAATCTAACAAATAATTTGATAACGACCACACCACACACAGCATCCTACCATACATTACCCTCCGAATACTAACCGCCTGCCGCCAGGAACTATTGTTAAAGTTGCCCATGCCCCATCCCTCATGGAGCGTCATCTACCACCCAGCACACTCAGCTTCTTGTACCAGCTTCTGCATCACAGGTTTGGTATATGTACTTTGTGTGTAATTGATGTATGTTGATAAAGCTTACATACAGTCTCTTTAAGTTTTATATTTTAAGAATCCAAATTTAATGCATTAGTGTGTGAACACCATTTGCAGTATTGTTTCTACCACAAATCCATGACTCATCTGCAGCCCACTTTCATGGTCTTGTTTAAGGGGGGCTGGCCGGAACCCCTATATATGGGGGTATAGGGCGAAAAATGTAAAGTCATGAAAAATTCATGGAGCTTCATATGGCAATTGAGAATACCGTTATATCGGAAAATAATGTTTGTCAAAAATCCTTACTTTCATAGTTACGGTAATTAGTAAACATAACTCAATAAGCTAAAACATTCATTCCGTACAAGAAAATGCAATATTTCTTCTGTTCTCGTAAAATTTGTTTGATAATTATTGTCAAAGAAATTGTGAGAAATGGCATGTGTAGAGATTCCGTGGGCCGCAGAGGGGAGTATCACTGTTCAACCATGATCAGTGTGAGCACAGATTTCAAGTAGTCTACACGTTCGAGTTTACCTCTGACATTCGCTTGATTTTAGTAGGCTTATCTATGTTTAGACAAGAATTTTAATCATGCCAATGAGGAAAAGACAAGGAAAACATCTCGCTAACATAAAGATGAAGAAAATTCGCTTCTAATATGATTACAGATTATCATAATATATGCGATATTAGCGTAGTTAGTGAAGAGAGAGAGAGGGAGGGTTGCGTAGTAAGTAAACGCCCCCCGTCTTTGCCTGAAGCACACGTCACACTGTCCCCCACCGTCTAACTACGATCTTTGAGGCAAAGGGATTCTTAATTTATGATAAATAACATAGTTTTGGTTTATTAATACCCAAAAAGGAATATGAAATTCATAATAATCATGATTTTATTAACATTGTCTTTGTAAAAAGAGAGTACAACTTTGAATTTTTACCACTTGACATTCTCTTGCATTTACATTTGTTTATTTTTGTTTCGGCAAGAATTTCATCATGCCAAACAGAAAATACTAGGAAATATCTAGGTAACATACAGAAGAAGAAAATTCGCTGTAATAAGCAAGAGGTTAGTGAAGGAGAGAGAGAGTTGCATAGGAAGGAGTGCCCCGTCTTGCCTGACGCAGTGCCCCGTAAGGAAGAGATAGACGGGGACCAAGAGGAGTATCGGTTAGCACTGGTACTTCCTCGCCTGGTGCTAGCGGCGATGCCGCTACGCCAGGTTCCGGCTCGGTCTCTCGTTCGCGGGAGATCCCGAGTGTACGCTCTCCCTCGGGAGACCATGCAGCCAAAGTTTCGGCGCCAGAGTTCGCTCGGCGCCAAGACCGCGGCGCGGAGCAGAAGGCTGGTGAGAGCCGCTCAGGTGACTCTCGCCAGGCCAGCGACCGCTCTCGCAGCGACCAGCTGGTAACCCGGGTTTCCCCCACCCCCTAAGAAGACTCCTTCGGGAACTTCTAAGGGCTCGTTCCACGCCGTGGGACGGGGGGGTTCTTCTGCGGTCCTCTTGCTCTTTCGGGAACAGGGTCCGTCTCCTCTTCCACAAGGAAGAAGAAGACGGGGACCAGAGGCGTACCGACTGACCTACCAACCGGTACTTCCTCGACCTGGTGTTTGCGGCGCTGCCGCTACGCCAGGTTCCGGCTCGGTCTCTCGTTCGCGAGAAGTTCCGAGTATACGATCTCCCGCGGGAGAGCGTATAGCCAAAATTTTGGCGCCAGAGTTTCGCTCGGCGCCAGGACCGCGGCACGGAGCAGAAGCTGGTGAGAGCCGCTCATGTGACTCTCGCCTGGCCAGCGGCCGCTCTCGCAGCGACCAGCTGGTAACCCTGGTAGACGTGACGGTCTCTGACCATCCATGGGCTGAGGCTTGGGAATAGGTCCCCCCGACATCGGTTTGACGCGCCGTGAGGACGCTCACCGGTCTCACCGCGAAAGCGAGCTCTGGGGTAGCGTCAGGTCTGTCTCTCCGATACCTTCAACTTCCTTGGGATACGCCGGGAAGAGCGAGGTATCTAGGAGCGATCGTGAGAGGTGCGCCGCTCACGATCCCGTCACGACGACGCACGTGCCACGTATGGTCTTAGGACCAGCCAGGACGTACGCGCAAGTGATTGGAGGCGACTGTCGGGGGGGGGGGGGGGGGGGGGGGGCGGGGTGGTAGCGTCAGGTCTGTCTCTCCGATAACCTTCAACTTCCTCGGCATACGTCGGGAAGAGCGAGGTATATAGGAGTGATCGTGAGAGGTGCATGCACACGATCCCAGTCACGACGCCGCACGTGCCAGGTATGGTCTTAGGACCAGCCAGGACGTACGCGCAAGTGATTGGAGGCGACCGTGAGGGGTTTGTTGCTGGTCCTTCTTCTGAAGGAGGAGGGTCTTGGGAGCTGCTCTTGTTGGAGGGACTGGACGGTCCTACTCCTCAAGACGCGTAACACTCGAGATTCAGAGCAACTTTGCCCATGTTATTGCACTGATTCGTCAGCACAACGACATGGGGAAAGGATCGCCGCTCCACGCTCAAGTCGTCTCGAGCCCGAGTGGGCTTGCCGCGATAAGAGCTTCTCGACTCTGTTCTGAATCAGCAGAGCCTCTCGTCTCCGGACGAGAAGGCTCGCTCAAGTTTAGCCGGTCGGGCAAGCTACTTCCCCTCCTCTGCCGCGACAGCGGCGTTTTTTCGGAGTATTGCAGCTCTTTCTTCTTCTTCTTCCTCTCCCCCCCCCCTCCCCCCCCCTCCTTCCGTCCTCCTGAGAGGTTTTGATCTCGACAAGGACTGGAATGAGTCAGAGGACTTTTGTTTTGGCTCTCCTGTCAGGTGTCGATCAGCCCCACCCAGACGAAGTTCACAGTGGTGGCAGATGCTTACCTACAGCACGAGTTCGTGACCCTCCTCGGGGGAGGAAGGCCATCGCCGCAAGGTGATGGCTGCTCCTACTCTCGTCTCCAAATGCCAGTGCCGCTGGAAGGGCGAGCAATATCCTTTTCCTTCCCCATTCCCTCTCTCCTTACGGCTACGAGGGAAAGGGGGTAGGATCCTACAGACTTCTCTGTAGGACCCATGATTGGGGACTTGCGCTATCGGGGGGACCTTCGGGTCCTACCTGACGTAACCCGGTCGTGGAGGAGGGACCCTGCAACATCTCCGATTTCTCCGGAATCGAGAGGACAACCAACCGATATTCGTTTAACGAATCCGGTGGGGGTTTCGCTGGGCGCTTAGAATTCTGCAGAATTTCTAGCACACATGGCGAGACCACTGTCCAAAGGAGTTAGACGAGTATTCCCGATAATTGTTACCACGATAATCGGGGATCTCGCCGAAGGCTCGAATTCCTGGATTTCTTAGCGTTGGAAGAAGGACTGTTGCCGAAGGAAGATATCTCACAGTGGCGGCCAGCCCTGGATTAGAGAGAACGGACGGGAATATCCAGTTTGGCTTGAATTTGTTCGTCTTCGTTATTCTGTGCACCATTGAAGCTTTCCTTCGGGAAGACTTCTCCTTCTCTCTCTTTTTTTAGAGATCGAAGGCGGTCGATCTCCAATCCTTATTTTGTTTTCTTGAAGGGAAAGAATTTAGGATGGAGATCGTTGTTCAGAATCCTACAAATATACTACGTATATTAACCTCGCGACATGATTCTGCTAAGCAGTTGAATGGTCCGAGGGGTAGGCGCATATCCTGGTTACTCTACGGATTGCGACGTAGACGAGAAGTATTCTAATTGAACTGCAACTCGGGGTTGCCTGCACCTCCCTGGAGTTTCCAGTTTCAATTTTATATACTTATGGTGTTGTCACAACAAACACCATTTAAGCTTTTATATTTACCGAAATTCGTTCGCATAAATATAATTGCTCGAGCATATCTTTTTATGCTCGGTGGTTCTAGCCGAACGCATTCCTTCATGGAAAAGGATTACCTGGCAACTCAGGATGACGAGTCAGCGACAACTACTGTGTATTGAACTGCCCGAGGCAGCTCAGTGCACTGCCAGCTGCCGCCTCGAGATGAACGGTCGGTTATGTCTTTCTCCTCTGCTTTGATTGACTACCAACCGTATCTCTGCCCAACAATCACGGACTTAGGTCTCTGATTAATGGGGATTCTCGCATACATGAATGACCTTCTACTGCTGTGACACTAGTATTCATCGTCTTCGGTATTGCGAGAATTTAAAACAGAGATATCTCTTCGACTCTCATCTTTCTGTTTACCGCACGGTAACAGAATCGTAATAATCTCTTGCTGCATCGTATCGCGATAATGCAAATGATTTTTTGCGGAATCTGAGTTTGTCCTCAAAATATCTCGTATTCGGAGGTGTGCAATTGTTCATTGTCCACCCCGGATTAGCAGATGTTTATGAAAGACATCGCCTACTCCCACACCTGCCAGCTCTACTTCCAAACGTTCAGCCCATGAGAAGCAGTTCTTCAGGCGGCTCTCCCCTGTGTTTTCATTACTGAAGAACGCCCCGCTTTCATTGCAACTACGACTTCTCACCGGACAGCAATGAAATGGCGGTTAGCGTTTTCAGTCATTTGTAAGCACAGGTTCAGAATCTTGAGATTCCTTCTCTCGATTCAGCTGGAAGACGTAGGTTGCATTCATTGCCTACCTTCGTCTTCAACGTCACATAGTGTTGTTTCTCCTTAGCTGAGATTCAACGTCTATGAGAGTATCTTGCCGTCAGGGACCTCGGTCTTTTGAAGGCAATTGACTTTCGCCTTTTGAGCTTATGCATTAAGAGAATCATCACGCGCCGTCCGGCATCGGTGACTAACAAATATATTATTTGTTTGGTCTCTCAGCATAACCCTTTAAAGGGCGAAGGTCACGTGACTTACCCGGATGCTTGGACAACTTGCCTCACTACCGATTCCGAACCAGTCAGTCGGCAGCTGTCAGAGCGCCCAAGTCAGTTACGAACTACGCTGTGGACTTAGTTCGGTTTTTTGTTCCAGAGCAATCATTACTTCGTCTTATAGCTTGTCAGTATGAGTACTGTACATAACCAAAGTCGAGAAGAGGGATAGGTCACAAGGGGATGGGGATGATTTGTGACG
The DNA here is from genome assembly GCF_015104395.2 of Macrobrachium nipponense. Lineage (NCBI taxonomy): Eukaryota > Metazoa > Arthropoda > Malacostraca > Decapoda > Palaemonidae > Macrobrachium > Macrobrachium nipponense. The sequence continues at coordinate 38,848,192 of NC_061108.1, forward strand.
CTCGATTTCGTACCGATCTTCGTAGCGAAGACTCAGAACCCTTCGGTCACTGACGATTGGTTCGAGTCCTTCACAATACCCTCCCTAATGGACTTCACCGCCTCTGATACGAAGGCTATGCTGCTTTGTCCTGTGAAGGCGCGACGGAGCTGTCTGAAGAAACTCGACACCCAGGATGAGTGTGGACGCCTCTTCATTATTTTCTCTCGCGTTCCGCAAGAACTTCTCCGTGGCGCAGGTAGTGAAGGTAGGGGCCTGGTCCAACCGGACCGCATGCACCTCCTTCTACCTTTGGGATATTGCCCACAGGTCCTTGGATCTTTTTCCTTGGGAAACCGTGGTGGTTGCTCAACACGTTGTGTAGTTAACCCAGACCCTCGCAGGCTGAACAGCATCGAGTCCTGGTGTGACCGTAAGAATGGATGAGTGAATGAGAGTGTGACTGGCTCCTCTTCCCATCTTTTTCTCCCCTCTACCTCTGGGTAGAGGGACAGGACGTCACCCTGCTGGGTAAGGACGAGATGCAGGTGAGCTACTCAATAGAGCACCATCCTATCCCTTTCAGTAGGGATAGGAGTAATATCCACCACTTCCTCCAACAAGGGGGGGGGGAGGAAGTGGATGCCAACTTGAGACAAACCCATCATTTTATGGATTGTCTCTTGCAAACAGGAACAAGTTCTTGCTTGCTGGTACGAAGAGATACGCTTCTCTCTCTTAGTACTTGGCTTAGAGGTCTGACCATTGATCCTGCGGTACACACCCCGATCAATCGGACAGAGGTTTGGATCCCTCCCTTGCTCTTACGACCAGGGAGGCACTACCAGGGTTGGACGAACACCAGTCTGTTCACCAAAAACAAAGACTCAGATTCCTCCCACCAATAAGTGAGTCTTCCTATTGTTAAAGGACCGACGGTTTGTATTACGTATCGGAACAAATGACAATTTGTCGAAAATTGCATTTTTCCTAACTATACAAACCTGAGGTCCTTTACATAAAGTCCCACCTCATGCCACCCTCACTCTGCAACTTTTTGACAAGCAGTTAACTACCGTTCCCCCTTGTTCGAAGCTTACAAACCGTCCCAGCTGCCGCTAGTTACCTTCCTATTGTTTAAAGGACCTCAGGTTTGTATAGTTAGGAAAATGCAATTTTCGACAAATTGTCATTTTTCTAAAAGTCAATTTTTTTACTAGATATGAATTTTTTCATTATGGTAATAAAATAATCCCCATAAATCAGTGAAAAAAAAATAGGAAAAAAGTGCTTCATTTGATTGTTCTATAATGTCTTTCTTAGTTATATACCAAACATTTCAATGCTATAGCTTTAAAACTAAGGGAGAAGATAGAATTTGCAGGTCAATAAGCTATATTTTTCAGTTATGGGCTTTCAAAGTTTTGTAATTTTACAAAGGTAATGTAAGTAAAGAATGATTATTTTATGAATTTTATATTTCTTTTTGGGTATTAATAAACCTAAACTATGTTATTTGTCATAATCATAAATGAAGATCCCTTTGCTCATAGATCATAGCCTGGGGCACTGCGTCAGGTGAGACGGGGCACTCCTTCCTTTCTCTCTCTCCTTCACTAACTCTGCTTATTAGAGCGAATTTTCTTCTTCTGTACGTTAGCAAGATGTTGTCCTTGTCTTTTCCTCTTTGGTATCATGAAATTAATTTTTGGGTATTAACCCTTTAACGCCGAATGGACGTATTAAACGTCGAGTCAAAATCTCCCCCGATTTCCGAATGGACGTATTAACCGTCGGGTTCATCCCCCCCGTTTCCGAAATGGACTTACCATACGTCAGCTCAAAAAAGTTTTTTTAAAAAATTTGCGGAAAAATACTTTTAGGCTTACCAGCCAAAAACTTTTGAATCACGCGCCTTGGGGGATGCTGGGAGTTCACGGATCAAGGCGTTCTTTTGTTTACAATCGTTACGCAGGCGCGCAAGCGCGAATTTCTTTCTTATCGCAATAAAAAGTATCAGTGACCACATCTCAAAAATTATTTCGTCACTTTGACATAATTTTTGCACGTTTTTAAAAATATCTCCGTTACATGAAGTATTATATATGAAAATGTGCGCAATTTCATTTAGAATACAACTAAAAAATACTCATGATTGTAACTTTTATCAGTTTGAAATATTTCCATATAAATAACGATAAGTGCCAAAATTTCAACCTTCGGTCAACTTTGACTACCGAAATGGTCGAAAAACGCAATTGTAAGCTAAACGCTTATATTGTAGTAATATTCAACTATTTACCTTAATTTTGCAACAAATTGGAAGTCCTCTAGCACAATATTTTGATTTATGGTGAATTTATGAAAAAACTTTTTCCTTACATCCGCGCTGTAACTCTTCCGAAGAAAATCATACATGCGATTGTGGTAATGTTTGCACCATTTTAAAATTAGCCGTTACATAAAGTTTTATATATGGAAATGTGCACAATTTCATGCACAATACAAACATAAAAACAACCCATGGTTGTAGCTTTTATCAGTTTTGAAATATTTTCATATAAAAAATGATAAGTGACAAATTTTCAACCTCGGTCAATTTTGACTCTACCAAAGAAATGGTCGAAAAAACAAAGCAATTGTAAGCTAAAACTCTTATATTTTAGTAATATTCAATCATTTACCTTCATTTTGTAACAAATTGGAAGTCTCTAGCACAATATTTAGATTTATGGTGAATTTATGAAAAAATAACATTTTCCTTACGTCCGCGGCGGTAACTCTTCCGAAAAAATCATACATGCGATTGTGGTAATGTTTGCACCATTTTAAATTAGCCGGTTACATAAAGTTTATATATGAAAATGTGCGCAATTTTGGTTAGAATACAAAAAAAATAATTGAAGGTTGTAGCTTTTCTCATTTTTGAAATATTTGCACATAAATCACATAAATAGAAAAAAAAACACAGCACATTCGGTCAACTTTGACTCTACCGAAATGGTCGAAAAACGCAATTGTAAGCTAAAACTCTTATATTTTAGTAATATTCAATCATTTACCTTCATTTTGCAACAAATTGGAAGTCTCTAGCACAATATTTCGATTTATGGTGAATTTATGAAAAAACTTTCCTTCCCTCCGCGCGCGGATTCTCCGCCATAAATCTCCGAATTGCGTACATCGAATTCTCGGAAAATTTGCTCCGTTTCATATTAGGCATTTCATAGAGTTTTATATATGAAAATGTGCACAATTTCATGTAAAATAAAAGGAAAAATATTTGAAGGTTGTAGCTTTCTCATTTTGACTATTTGCATATAAATCAAGTAAATAGAAAAAAAAAAAACACGTTCGGTCAAATTTGACTCTACCGAAATGGTCGAAAAACGCAATTGTAAGCTAAAACTCTTACAGTATCGCAATATTCAATCATTTGTATTCATTTGAAAACAAATTGGAAGTCTCTAGAACAATATTTAGATTTACAGTGAATTTTTGAAAAAAAAAAAAAAAACATTTTTTTACGTCCGTGCGTTACGAATTCGTACATCATTTTGTGATAATATTTTTCCGGTGTTGCTTTTATTGTTTTACAATGTATTATATATCAAAATGATTGCAATTTAGTGTACAATACAACGGAAAAAATAGAAACTCTTTTTTTGCACAGCGTGATTTTAATACAATTATGTACGAATTTTTTTTTTTTTTTTGTTACCATATATCACATTATTTACATATGATAATGATATTATTTTTCATTTCTGATGATTGCATACTAAACTTCAGGCAATGACAAAAAAAGGAGCCAAAAATGAACTCTTAATCTTCAAAACTAAGCGTGCTGTGATTTTTTGAAAAAATTATTTTTTCTGCTTCCGCGCTCACTCAAAACCGGTTCCGGCATTCGGGGGAGTTTTTTATTTTTACCGCTTCGGCGTTAAAGGGTTGATAAACCAAAACTATGTTATTTATCATAAATGAAGATCCCTTAGCTCAAAGACTGTAGCCTGGGGCACTGCGCTACCCCTCCCTCTCTCTCTTCCCTATCTACACTAATTTTGCGGATATCATGATATTCTGAACTCGTATTAGAGCGAATGTTCTTCTGTATGTTAACGAGATATTTTGCTTGCCTTTTCCTCTTTGGCAAGATGAAATTCTTGCTGAAACAAAGATAAACAGACATTAAAGCAAGCGAATATCAGAGGTGCCATTGCTCACAATTTTTTTGATAATAATTATCAAAATTTAAGATAACAGAAGAAATATTGCATTTTTTGTATGGATCAATGTTTTTGACTTGGTATTGAGTTACGTTTACTAATTACCCTGTAACTACGAAAGTAAGAAGAATTTTGACAAAATATTTCGTATACGCATTCTCCATTGTCACACAAAGCTCCATGAATTTTTTCATGGCTGCGTGTTTCACCTCATACCCCCATATATAGGGGTACTGGCCAGCCCCTTTTAAGTCTTAACTGACAAATGATTGTCTGTAGTAGCACTGTATGTGTCACTTGGATCCTCAGTCCTCACCAAGTAACTGCTTCTCTTCTTGTGTGCCTGTAGAACTGTTAACAGCTCAAAGGTTTTCATTTTTTTTTTATCAAGGTTAATGACATCTCTTAATCGTGCTTCCAGTCCTCAACATCCAATGAGTACTATACCTTCTTGCCAATGTGGTCTTGGAGAATAGGGACTTAGATGAAGGACTTTTCCTACCTCTTGTCCTCCTTGAATCCTGATCACGAATCTTCTGAGTGTTCAATTTTGTACTTCTTCCTTTTCCCAGAGATAGGGAAAATTCACCAGATCTAAACTTGACTGTCCTCAGGGCAGCAACTGTGAATATTGGAGGAACCTTAATGCCTTCAGTTTCTCTACTGCTGGAGCAGTTAGCAAAGGATACCAAAAACACTTGGTAGGAGATCTTTCGCATCTACACCTGTCACTTTGCTCAGAAACAATGGATAATTTAGGGCAAAGTCCCCTATTAACCCTTAGATTGCGTCAATAGTATGCATTTGGAATTTCCCCCCCAGTTGCGTAAAACGTCAAAAAAATTAAAATGCTCCAATTCACTTCATACACCTCTTGCTATAAGAACAGGACCTATATTTTCCATAGCTGCCATTATTTTTTCTTAAAATGTGATTAAAGGCCTGAGAAGTACTGTTTTTTTAGAAAAATGGTAAAAGAAAGCAAAAAAACCTTTGGAGTGCATTATACATAATTCTTGACCCAGCATTTTGTTTGGGGGCTAAAATTAAAGAAAAGGCATGTGGATTGAATTTGCAACCATTTCTTGATAAATAACTCTGTACAAAAAAATTTTTCTTTGGTGAAATAGGTACCTTTTACGTATCACTTTTTTGAGATTTTGTAGTGTTGAAAGAAAGAATGGAAAAGAATTTGAAATAACTTTTATTTTATACAGTTCAATTTTTATTATATGAAAACAGAGAGAACCTTTTATATATGATATAAAGACAGGAATGAAATTGAAAAGTATTTAGTTCATTATATATGAAAAAAAAATCTCTTCTCAAACGAAATGGGTATTTTCATTTAGAAAACTTTTGAAAGAAAACTTCAGCCAACCACTATTTTTGTATAGCTTTTTAATTCACGTCTTCTCGTACTTGCTTACAGTATGATACATCTTGAAGTATGACAAAATGCACAAAGGTGGTTTGTTAGGACAGGTTTCACAGTGATATGTCGTTTGTCTTCTTTTGCACTGCCCTTTTTTTCAAGCAGCAGTGAGTACTTCTTATACTGCAAACAATACAATCAGGCTTGTGATTTTTGTTTACAAATTGAGTAATGAAATGCCTACCCTGTGAGTCTGTTTGATAATGGTGATTCCAATCTCCTCTTACCAGTCAGTGGCCATTCAAAATTAAAACCTTTGCATAAGTGTGTTATTCCATCAGGAAACAGGATGTGTTGGCTTTCCTGGACCTTTGGGCTACATACAGTGATAGTACTCACACTATCCTTTTTTGCTTGCCCATTACTCCCCTTTATTTGCACATTTTTCAGCAAAAACTGGTACTGGATGGACTTTTAACCATAAAAAGTCTTAAAGTAGGGTTAAAGCCTCCAACTTCACAGATGGCATATTATTAAGTGTAGAGTGAAGGCCAAAGCCTCAAGTGTGAGAAGAAAAATAATGCTTTAATAACCTCTGCTCAGAATGTATACATTTTGTTTGGCTTAATATGAATGTCATTAGCTGGTAGGCTCATTGGTGGTGGCATATGAGGTGTTCAGTGTTACAAAGTATACATGGGTAAGAAATTTTTATACCTGAAATTTACTGTTGGAGGAAGTGGAGAAGAGGGAACCAGTACATTTGTGCTACCTTGACACTCTGGACTACAGTATTATGCAGGACTTGAGAGAATAACAAGAAAGAAAGTAGCTGTAGCATGGGTGAAATGGAGAGTCATAGCTAGACTAGAAAGATGTTTCATAAGCAAAGTCTTAGGGATTTACTGCTTTACACAGCAGTACATGCCTCAGTGCAGTGATCGGTATGGTCTTCACCTGCCACCTCGGTGGCTGCGAGTTTGATTTTCTGGTATTCCATTGAGGTGTTACAGATGTGTATTTCTGGTGATAGAAGTTCACTCTCAACATGGTTCAGAAGTCACATAAAGCCTTTGTTTCCCGTTCCTGAATTAAACCCGTGGTTCCATGGGGTCCAGAATGTAAAAAACACCATACAAACAAGCAAACAAACAAAAATACACAGCAGAAACTTGAGTACTGACAAGGGAAGTGGGTGAGAACTTGGAATGTTCAAATTAATGGTTGGTGTACTTTTATGACAGTATGTCAGTTATAATTGTAATTTTGCAAAGAAAGCACAAAGAAATATTAGAAGAAATGTATAAACCTAAAAAGTCACTGCATCTTCGATCTTGGTAAATTTACGTAAATATTTTATAACAAATATGCGTACTCAGACAACTAATATACTCAGAATTTGTTACTGACTTTAGTTCTTATGTTTTGATATTGTATGAGCTTTAATTATAATGTTGCAAAACAAATTTATTTATTAGAAAAAACATGGATAACTTGGTGAAATTTACGATTGTCTTGTAAAAGAGGCCCCACAAGGGGTCGTAAGCAGTCATTTTCAACTTCTCTTAGAAGGTAGGGAAAATTTTTTGGAATTTTTCTTCTTACACCTTGTGCATTTGCATATCTTCCTCTTTCCGTTGATATGTTTTTTCTTAAATTGTCCAACCTCAAAGTTTACCCACCCTGTGGTGCTGCATTTTTTAGCTCGGCTTTTAAAGGTTAAGAGGTTGGAAAAGACAAGATCTCAAAGACTGAGTTGATTTGGACTTATGATGAGGCATGAAGAACAGTTGGCCTAAAAAGCAGTAGATATTAAAATAACAGGACGAAGACTTAATACCAAAGTTCCTGACAGCATGAAGATAACCAAAAATTGGTGATAGTACATAATGCTGATCCCCAGTTATCAGCGCCAATAACTGAGAATCAGCGCATCTCAGTGCTGAAAATTCAGTTATTGTTGTCGCTAGAGAAGTGCCATAAAACCGGATTGCTGATAACTTGGTACTGCTTGTACTTTGTAAGAAGATCTAGATCGAATGGTAGTTCAAGTAAATAGAGCAAAGGACAGAAATAAGAGTAGGGCAAACTCTTTGTATGTCTAATCCCCCTAAGGGTAAAACTGTCATATAAATAATGATGATGACTGCATCATGATTTAGTGACAGCGTTTAGGGATGCATCATGTTTTAGTGACAGCATTTAGGGAGGGAAAGGGGCATTAGTCAGAATTTTGGTGTGTCTGGAAAGGAATCTACCCCTATTGCATCAGTCCTTCATCCTGTGGGAATGTGTGTTGATCTCTAGCAGGTTGTAATCTCTCTTTGCTGTTTTCTCAAAACTTTTTCAAAAAGTACAGGAGCATATCTCAAAGAAGACAACCAAATTTGGTGAAACTTTCACAGCATGGTATACCAAGTTCAGTGAAACTTTCACAGCAAGGTGTAAGTATATATACATTCGGTATCTTTGGTCTCACATAAGGAAAACAGTTTTGATTGCATTTTTTTTTATGAATACAGGTCGACTATCAATAATCTTGCATCATTGGGACCTACAGGGCACTGGATTAGTGATTTTGCCAGATTACAAACTGGTTATGTTAGAATACATTTGACCCAACAGTTAACCACGTCATCCAACCTTTAAAATGCCCCGTAAATTGGCACAAGTTGGTTAATAAGGATGTACTCAAAAGGTATCATGAACTTCGGAAATATTTCTTTTATAAAAGTCTGAGTGTACAGGGCTTGTTGTTACTGGTGGTTATTATTCAGGAATACTGCCATATCCCTGAAACAAGAAAGGTGCAATAATCCTGCAGCCAGACTCTGCATAATTAGGTAATTCACATTACAGTTAACCCCCCATATTCACTGGGGTTAGGGACCACAACACCCCATGATTACCGAAATGTTGCAGTATATTGGAACTCCCCCTTTAAAAACACATATGTGATACCCTACTGTGTGATTGGCTCCTTCCAGCCAATAGCGGTGAACTGAGCACAGTGGTCCCCCCATATTCGCAGGATTGCTTACCAGAAACCCCCCTCCTCCTGAATAGTTAGAACCTGTGAATAGTTGGAACCCCCCTCTAAAAATGCTTATAACTCCTATCTTGAACGTGGAAACACCAAAGTATCCCTAAAAATACCATCTTACATCAAATGTACATTAAAATGTCATCCTATTACAGTACATATTAATCTTTGAAATATTATTGATACTATTTCAAAGTAAATTTACGTACTGCATTACTTAGTTACGTATGTGAAAATAATCTACTGCTCCTGGGTTGGCTGCTCTGCAGACGACAGCCAATAGCGTGTTGAGAATCATTTCATCTGGGTGCTGCTCTAAGAAGGTGTCAAGTGTCACAAAGAGTTGTTTGTCTGCGGGCACTTGGCTTGGCTTAGGAAAAGCCAATTATGTTAATGAAATTTTGCTGTGTTTACAATAATTTATTACAGAACGGTAATATTTGAAAATTAATGAATTTTTTTTTCATAATAAAAAATGTATTTACGTATTCACAAAAATATACTTAGTATGTATGCATGAAAATACTACATACCGCAGATGGAAACATGTACCTTGTTATTCCTGTTGTCTTACGTATTTTAGATATGCTCTGTGTACTTTTAGTATCATCCTAAAACACTTTATATACATACTTATCATATTTAGAAATCATCTTGAAACATTTCATAAAATGTACAATCTGGACAGAATGTCAATGTGCATACTGCACCCAATTGACCCAATACATACTTACAGTTCAATGTTCTCTCATTTGTGCGTTTTTTGTGTGTGCGGTACAGTATACACTACTACAGACTAAGAATTATTCTTTAAAATGTCCTCTAAATGTTTTGCTTTTCCTAAGGCTTCTGGTTAAGAGCCAAAGCATCAGAAGCCCTTACAGTTAATGACAGATGAGAAGAAAATAGACATGATTGTCATGTTAAAAGGACAGAAGTCATGGAGAAGTAGCAGCCCATTACTGCGTGATTGAAAGTGCAGTCGCCTGCATTGGGAACAAGTATGAGCAGGGCAAAATACTTGGGGAGGCCATTCTTGGACAAGAACTCTCCTCCCTCTTTAGTATTGCTATCCCACCAACAGACCAGGCCTTTGAGAAATTTTGTGGTCTTGTTTGTACAAATGTACAATTACCTCAAGAAGTTGATGCCTCCCGAAATCCCTGGCGAAGCACCTCATGAAGAAGGTGAATAGGCACCCTCAGAAGATCTATAACTCCTTTACATTGCTGTGCAGTGTATTTTCATCATAATTCATCAGGCTGCACAGCTATATCACCATCTTCTATAATCAACACTAATCACCATGAATAATTTTATAGATATGATCCTCAGAGAAACCTGTGAATGAGTGAATCTCCCGCAAATAGTAATTTTTAGATAGGTTCCAAAAAAAAAAAAAAAAAAAAAAATTCTGCGAATGGGTGAGTCCACGAATCCGTAGAACGCGAATAAAGGGGCCCCACTGTACATACCTTAAACTAAAAGGCTTATATCTGCCAGCTTTATCCTAAAAAATATATGAATATATGGCTCACAGATAGTATGTGTGAAAACTAATAAAGTTTACCTTGGAAGAGAGAGAGAGAGAGAGAGAGAGAGAGAGAGAGAGAGAGAGAGAGAGAGAGAGAGAGAATCAGCAAACATTAAACTAAAATCTATCATAAAAAAAGTGAAACTCCCTCAAAAAGCATCAGAGCTACAAGCCAATCAGCAACTAGCAATGCTAAATCCTACTTTGAGATTGGCTTTTCTAATCCTTGCAACCAATAGAGTGCCATGCTACAAGCCAGTCTGCATTGAGGTAACATATCCTTTATTTATAGTCTGCTGTGTGATGCCCTAGTTCCTTACATAGGTTAAACAATTATAACCCCGTAGGTGGGTAGTGCCGTCAATGCACCTCATGCTGTGCAATGTAGGAATTATTTAAGGTTCTTTGCAGCGTCCCTTCGGCCCTTAGCTGCAACTACTTTCATTCCTTTTATTGTACTTCCTTTCATATTATCTTCCATCTTACTTTCCACCCTTCCTAACAATTGATTCATAGTGCAAATGCAAGGCTTTCCCTCTTGTTACACCTTTCAAACCTTTTCACTGTCAATTTCCTTTTCAGCGCTGAATAGCCTTAGTAGTTGCCCCAGTGCTTGGCATTATGCCTAAAACCTATAAAATCATATCAAATTAAACAATTATAAATGTCAATATGTAATACAGTATATATTATGTATATCTTTCTATCAACTACTCTCCCTTTCTGTATTTATATGTATCTATGTATTTATTACCTTTGGAGAGAGAGAGAGAGAGAGAGAGAGAGAGATATTTGACATATCCTGACAGGTACACCAGCGCCCCCCCCCCCCTCTCAATCAGGACACTTGGAAAAGACTAAGGAAAACATTTATTTAGCTAAAATCTTAATAATTCACTATATTTTCTGTAATGAATTGATAATTTGCTGTTTACATTAATATTATTTGAAAATTAGTAAATCATTAATTTATCATACAAAACAAATAAACCGACATTCAGTAAATTTATTACTTAAACTGAATAATTTGTCCAGAGCAAATCTGTACAGTTTTAGAATAAGTTTATATAAAGAGGCACCATATGGTTTAAAATTAATTTTTATGGCATCATTTGAAGATTTGTATTTGTGTGCATTTTATGTTAGAAACTTAATACCCAATGTAAACTAAAATGCGGAATAAAAGAATTATTTATTTTTTCTATCAGTCATTCTATTTGACTGGGTGGTTTTTATAGTTTAGGGTTTTGGGTTGCATCCTGCCTCCTTTGGAGTCCATCACTTTTCTTACTGTGTACGCTTTTTCCAGGAGCACACACTTTTGCATGAGTCCTGGAGTTACATCATCTAGCTTTTCCAGGTTCCTTTTCAGGGGTCTTGGGAACTTGCCTAGAGTTAGCAGCATGATGTTGGCACTTAAAGGAACCGGCCCAATAAACGGCAATATACCCGCAGGTAGTGTGTGGCAAAGCTCATAACTCCAACGTACATATACTGTATGTATAACGTTGTGCATTACTGACTTACATCAACCTCACGTTGTCCCCACGCACAATGGTGTGGGACCATAGGGTACAAAAGGGCTGGTCTGCACACAGGGCATTGCATTTCCCTTTGTCATCTTTGTGTAGCATGTATACTTTTTTGGTTTATTTTGATATATTTTGCATTTTAGTCCTGTTTATATTTTGATAATTCACTACTTTATATTGAGATTGTGTTTTCAATTCATATGTCCAGATTTTGATGTTTGTTTGCTACTTTAACATTTTTTTACTCAATTAAATAAAAGCAATTTCTTTAAGAAAAATGATTTCTTGATTCCCAGTACTTAGACATCGGCCCATGTAGAGAATCAAATGTATTTGGGTTTCTTTTTTTCACATTAATGTACTGTTTTAGTTTTGTTTTGATATATTTTGTATTATAGTTCTGTATATTTTGATAATTCATTACTTTGTATTGAGATTGTATTTTTGTTTCATATGTCTAGATTTTGATGTTTGTTTGCTACTTTAAAATTGTTTACTTAACCCTTAAATGCCGAATGGACGTACCATACGTCGACTCAAAAAAGTTTTTTTAAAAATTCACGGAAAAATACTTATAGGCCTACCAGCCGAAAACTTTTGAATCACGCGCCTTGGGGGATGCTGGGAGTTCACGGATCTCAAGGCGTTCTTTTGTTTACAATCGTTACGCAGGCGCGCAAGCGCGAATTTCTTTCTTATTGCACTAAATAGTATCAGTGACACATCAAAAATCAAAAAAATTATTTCGTCACTTTGACATAATTTTTGCACCATTTAAAATTATCCATTACATGAAGTATTATATATGAAAATGTGCGCAATTTCATTTAGAATACAACAACAAAATAGTCATGATTGTAGCTTTTACTCAGTTTTGAAATATTTCCATATAAATAACGATAAGTGCCAAAATTTCAACCTTTCGGTCAACTTTGACTGTACCGAAATGGTTGAAAAACGCAATTGTAGCTAAAAACGCTATTGTAGTAATATTCAACTATTTACCTTAATTTTGCAACAAATTGGAAGTCTCTAGCACAATATTTCGATTTATGGTGAATTTATGAAAAAACTTTTTCCTTACGTCCGCGCGGTAACTCTTCCGAAAAAAATCATACATGCGATTGTGGTAATGTTTGCACCATTTTAAAATTAGCCGTTACATAAATTTTTATATATGGCGAAATGTGCACAATTTCATGCCACAATACAACTAAAAACAACCCATGCTTGTAGCTTTTATCAGTTTTGAAATATTTTCATATAAAAAATGATGTGACAAATTTTCAACCTTCGGTCAATTTTGACTCTACCGAAATGGTTGAAAAACGCAATTGTAAGCTAAAACTCTTATATTTTAGTAATATTCAATCATTTACCTTCATTTTGTAACAAATTGGAAGTCTCTAGCACAATATTTTGATTTATGGTGAATTTATGAAAAAAATAACATTTTCCTTACGTTTGCGCGGTGGTAACTCTTCTGAAAAAAATCATACGTGTGATTGTGGTAATGTTTGCACCATTTTAAATTAGCCGTTACATAAAGTTTTATATATGAAAATGTGCACAATTTCATGTAGAATACAAAAAAAAATAATTGAAGGTTGTAGCTTTTCTCATTTTTTTAATATTTGCATATAAATCAGATAAATAGAAAAAAACCACGTTCGGATTCGTCAACTTTGACTGTACCGAAATGGTTGAAAAACGCAATTGTAAGCTAAAACTCTTATATTTTAGTAATATTCAATCATATACCTTCATTTTGCAACAAATTGGAAGTCTCTAGCACAATATTTTCGATTTATGGTGAATTTATGAAAAAACTTTCCTTCCCTCCGCGCGCGGATTCTCCGCCATAAATCTCCAAATTGCGTACATCGCATTCTCGGAAAATTTGCTCCGTTTCATATTAGGCATTTCATAGAGTTTTATGTATGAAAAATGTGCGCAATTTCATGTAGAATAAAAGGAAAAAATATTTGAAGGTTGTAGCTTTTCTAATTTCCAAAATAATTGCATATAAAAAAAAAATTTTATAAAAAAATTTTGACATTTGGTCGTTTTTAACTCGTCGGAAATGGTCGAACAACTGCAATTGTAAGCTAAAAACTCTTACAGTATCGTAATATTCCATCATTTAACTTCATCTTGAAACAAATTCGAAGTCTCTATAACAATATTTAGATTTATGGTGAATTTAAAAAAATATTCTTTTTTATGTCCGCGCTTAAGTTCGTTAACTTAATTCATGCATCATTTTGTGATAATATTTTCTCTTTGTTGCTTTTATCATTTTACCTTGTGTTATATACCAAAAAGATCGCAATTTAGTTTACATTACACGAAAAAAAAAAGTAACTTGTTACCTTTAACCGTTTGCGCACAGCGTGATTTTGAATACAATTATATATGAAATTTCGTTTTGCGCTATCATATATCCCATTATTTATATATGATAATGATAATTTTTATTATTTCTGATGGTTGCATACTAAAATTCAGGCAATGACAAAAAAAGGAACCAAAAATGAACTCTTAATCTTCAAAACTAAGAGCGCTGTGATTTTTTTGAAAAAATTATTTTTTCCGCTTCCGGGCTCACTCCAAACTGGCCCCGGCATTCGGGAGAGGTTTTGATTTTACCGCTTCAGCGTTTAAGGGTTAATTGAATAAAAGCAATTTCTTTATAAAAAAATGACTTCTTGTATTAAGATAGTTTTGTATGTCTATTGCTATTGTATTTATTCAGTTCATTGCATAACAGAAAAGCCTTTAAGGAGTACAGTCACCTCTGAATTAACGCAAGGGTTATGTTCCTGGAGAGCTCGCGTTACTCAAAAACGGGTTATTTGAACTTTACTTTTTTGCTAAGTACAACCAAATTGGATAACATTAACATCCATTTGTACGTTTGGCTTGTATTTCAACCATCGTATGATAGTAAACATTACCGTAGTTATGTTATAAACAACGTTATGTAGAATAAGACATCTATTTTTATGTAATACGTAACTGTATTTGCTATAGATCAAAGATCAGCAAGGAAATATGCTGTTAAATTTAAACCATGTTGTAGCTGAAGCTGAGAAAGCTGTTCAAGCTGCTAGTGATTATTAATGTGCATCGGCAACAAGGATAAAGCTCCCATAAAGTTATGACATCATACACAACTTAGATAAAAATCGAGAGAAAATCATTTTAATCAAAATTACTGGACTTGAAACAACAAATTTTTATCTTGTTGTTTTCGCGCCAATAAAAGATAAATAACGTAAAGCTCGTTGTGACATGCAACTCCCTGTCAGAATATATACTTAGCTATAGACTCAGTCGTTCCCGACAGAAATTCAAATTTCGCGGCACACGCTACAGGTAGGTCATGGTGATCTACCGCCCTGCGCTGGGTGGCAGGACTAGGAACCATTCCCGTTTTTCTTATCAGATTTTCTCTGTCACCGTACCGACGACATCATTGTTGGTTCCCGCCTGACCTGATCTTCATTTTTCTTCACCATTAATCTTCTGGACTGTCTTTTTTGGTGACGTACTGGATTGTTGGTTTGGCATACGTTTTAGTGGACTGTTTTTTGGATTTCGCTGTGGATTTTTCTTAGAATGTCTGACTAGTTATGCAATTGAGTATGTGTGAATGACGGTTGTAGTGTGAGACTACCGAAAGGTTCGGTAGATCCGCACACGGTATGCAAGCGGTGCAGGGGGCATGAATGTTCTTTCACTAATACGTGTGAGGAATGTAGAATTTGAGTGAGGATGAATGGAAGACTTTAACATCCTACTTAAGGAAGTTGGCGAAGGATAGGATTAGAAAAGCTTCTTCACGAAGCTTGAGTAGATTCGTCTAACAAGTTAGGATGGAGCTCAAAATGCGAGCTTTGGAAGTAAGCACAGTGCAGTGGATAGTGATTTCAGGTACCCAGTGCAGTGGAGGGGGCGTCTGATCGGCTCTGCAACGCTCCCAGGCCTAGAACCTCTTCCAAGCTCCCAGGCCCAGAGGAGAAGGAAGTCAGAAGCCTTACGGAGGTTGTGAAGGATCCCCACCGATCAGGCGTCCCTTCGGCAGGATCTGTGTCGTCCCAGACTGCCAAGGATCGCCGTTGCAAAGGCATCCTGAGAGTGCTTCTCGTCTTCGGATTCTGTGTCGCCCAGGCGCGGCTGGAGCTCTGCCGAACAGTCGAGGCCCTTGAAGAGTAGTTGGAAAGCGCCTACCCTGGATTCCAGCCCTGAGCACTTCCCAGAAAGTTCTTCTGTGATTAGGAAGAGAGCCAAGAGAGCCCTGTTTTCGCCAGCTTTCAACAGGAGTCCCCTTCTCCCTCCAGGCCTCCGTCTCCTCCTCTGACAAGGAGCGGGGAGATCCTACAACTAAGATTCTACGTAACTTGCGGAGCAAATCTCGTCCCTTGTAGGAGTGCTTATGAAGGCCCCCCCCTATCCTCCGTGCAGGAAGGACACTTCTCTTCCCGTTAAGAGGACCTCTCGTCCCCTGGACGTTCCTAGCTCTAAGCTCCTCTCTACAGCTCCTCGTTCTAAGAAGAGAGCCTGCGATACGCCCGCTTCTCACTTGTCTCCTCGGAAGCACGAGGCTCGGGAACGCTTAGCGACCGAGTTTTCATCTTCTTCCAATCAAGAAGCGCCACCCAGCCGCGAGGCGCCAGCCAAGCTGAGGCTCTTCCCAGGCGCGAGTCGCCGGACAAGCGCCAGTCTCCAGCCAGACGGCGGTCGCCAGCCCAGCTTGGATCCCCAGCCAAGCACCAGCCATGCTCCAGGCGCGAGCTGCTTCCCAGCCGCTCAGCGCCAGCCAGCCACGAGTCCCCGGTCAGGTGCGAGTCTCCATCCGGGCGCGAGCTTTCTTCCAAGCGCCAAGCACCTGCCAGGCGCGAGCCGCCAGTTCAGACGCTTAGTGTCTTCAGAGAGAGACTTCTTCCAGGCGCATGCCGACTACCAGTGCGAGGATCCTGCCGATTGCGATCCTCTTCCCAGACCACGAAGCGCCTACCAGACACGAAGCTTTTCTTCTAAGCGTGAGGCTTCGGTCAGTCACAAGTCTCTAGCTACAGAGAGAAGTTTAGCAGACGTTATCCTCTCTCTTTTCTCTATGTACCGGATGGACACAAGACTCCTTCCAGACGCCCTGAGCCTGTTAGTCGCGAAGCTCTCCCTAACAGCTCCGTTCCTGGTTGCAGCAAGACGTCTTTTAGACACAATACTTCTCCCAGCTTAGAGGAATCTTCAGGCGCCAGTTTCAAAGATCTCCGGATTTAGTATGCTCTTCTTTCAGACAGGAGCCCCTCTCCTCGAGGACAGAAGATGGTTGTATCAGACAACTCCTCTCTTCGTAAGAATTCTCCTTCGGTTGATCGCTCTCCCCATACCAGAACGACGAGGCAAGAGCTGGAGGAGATTTCTGACGAGGAATCTACGAGAGTAGCGGCGCTATTGGACTACAAGACCTTGGCAGCTTACTTATTCAGAAGTTTGGAGACTCCCTCAGTCCGACCGCCCCTCTCCTCGTTCTTTGTTTACGAGCACAAAGCGACGAAATCCTCCTCCTTCCTGAAAATGCACCCGGCCATTTCTATGAAGAAAAGCCCTCCAGTCGGTATGGGCTTGGTTCAGCTATAAGGAAGAAGCAGGGAAAACTGTCGTCGCCTGTCCTCCTTCCAGACTTTCAGGAAGAAGAGGCATTTGGTATGAGATGGGGGAAGCAATGGGACTGGCTCTTCCTTCGTCTGAAGAAGCGGATTTCTCCACTCTAGTGGATTCAACAAGGAGACATGCCCTGTCTACAGTCAAGACCACATGGGGCATGTCGGAGATGGACCACCTCCTCAAGGGATTATTCCAGGTCTTGGAAGTTTTTAACTTTCTGGACTGGTCCCTTGGGGTGTTGGCCAAGAAGACGCAAAGAACCGGACTTCTTAGCCCTGAAGTTCTTAACAGCGTCTTGTCCTGTATGGACAAAGCTGTCCAAGACGGATCTGGAGAAGTAGCCTCCCTCTTTGGGGCAGGTATACTTAAGAAGAGCAGTCTTTAGTTCCTTATTAACAAAATCTGTCTCTCCAGCTTAGAGGGCGTTCTGTGTTATACGCGCCTCTGTCGAAACAGCTTTTCCCTTCTTCTAGTTAGTGAGAGACATCTCTCACTCACTCACTCATGAAAGGCACCCAGGATCTCTTAGCCCAATCAGCGAAGAAAGCTCGTCCTGCGTGCCACCTGTTAAGAAGGAAAGTTGGGCTCCTCAAGCGCCCTTTCGGGAGGTCCTTCTTCGCGATCCGCCTCCAGAAAGAAAGGACCAATCAAGAGAGGGAGGTCATCTTTTAGACCTTTCAAGAAGGAAAAATGATTCTTTAGTCCTCCAGACAGCAGTGGGCGCCAGGCTGCTGAAGTTCTCGGAATCCTGGGCTGTGAGAGCGGACCACTGGACCCTCTTAATCCTAAGGAAGGATATCTCATCCCCTTCAAAGACAGACCACCCTTGACTTCGACTCCAAGGGAGTTGTCTGCAAGTACAAAGACCCTGTCCTGCGAAGATCTCTCCTTCTCCTTGTGGATCAGATGTTGGAGAAGGGGGCCATCGAATTAGTACAAGATCTCCACTCCCAAGGCTTTACAATCGCCTTTTCCTTGTTCCGAAAGCCTCAGGGGGGTGGAGACCGGTACTAGACGTGAGCGCACTGAACCGATTCGTGGAGAAGAGGAAGTTCTCCATGGAGACCACATCCTCGGTTCTTATGGCTCTCCGTCCGGGAGATTGGATGGTCTCCCTGGACCTTCAAGAGGCTTATTTTCATGTCCCTCTGCATCCTTCATCAAAGAAGTTTCTTCGTTTCATGATCCAGGGAAGATATATCAGTTCAGGGCTTTGTGCTTCGGCCTTTCGATGGCCCCCAACCCCAGTTTTCACGGGTCTTATGAAGAAGTAGCTCGTTGGCTGCATTTGAAGGGGGTGAGCATCTCACTTTACCTAGACAACTGGCTCATCAGAGCCAAGTCAGAACAGCAATGTCTGGAGGGGACTTGTCTACGACCCTAGACCTAGTAAACGGTCACTTGGACTTCTGGTGAACCTTGAGAAATCCCAGATGATCCCCAGCCAGAACCTTGTCTATCTGGGGATTCAGATGGATTCTCTGTGTTTAGAGTTTTTCAATCTCAGGAAAGGCTCAATCGAGGCTTGAAAAAGTCTCAGCCTTCTTAGGGAAAGAACGGAGCTCAGCGGGGGAATGGCTGAGCCTGCTGGGGACCCTTTCCTCGCTGGAGCAGTTCTTTTCCCTAGGGAGGCTCAACTTAAGACCTCTGCAATTCTACCTACAGAGGATATGGAATCGGAAGACAGGAGATCTGTCAGACTCCTTTCCGATCAATCAGGAAGTGAAAACCCACCTGGCTTGGTGGTTGGTTCCGCTCAAAAGGAACATAGGTATGTCCCTGTCAATTCAGAGCCCGCACCTAGTGTTGTTCTCCGACGCGTCGGAGACAGGCTGGGGAGCAACACTAGGAGCGAGGGAAGTGTCAGGCACCTGGACAGGGGAACAGGTGTCCTGGCACATCAACTCAAAGGAGCTTTTGGCTATCCATCTAGCCCTAAAATCCTTCAATTCAGAAGTCAGAGGCATGGTAGTCCAAGTCAACTCGGACAACACCACGGCTCTGGCTTGCATTCGAAAACAAGGAGGGACCCCACTCTCTCCCTCTCTACGAGTTGGCAAGAGATCTTCTGATTTGGCGGAGGAACGAAACAGTACTCTCCTTACAATGGTTCCGTTCAAGGAGAATATAACGTGAGGGCGGACCTGTTGAGCAGGAAGAACCAGGTCCTTCCAACAGTGTGGACCCTCCACCTCAAAGTATGTCAAAGGCTTTGGAACCTGTGGGGAAAACCACAGATAGATCTTTTCACCACGTTCCTCAACAAAAGGATGGACAACTTCTGCTTGTCAATCAAGGATCCAAGAGCCATTAGCAGTCGATGCCCTCCTCCTAGACTGGTCGGGCATAGATGCCTATGCCTTCCTCCCATTCAAGTTGGTGAGGGAAGTAATAAGAAAGTTCGTGGCCTCGACGGGAACGAGACTGACCCTCATCGCTCCCTACTGGCCCGCACAAGATGGTTCACAAAGGTACTGGAATGGATAGTGGACTTGCCCCAGATCTCTTCCTGTAAGGACAGATCTGCTCAGACAACCCCACTTTGAGAGGTTTCACAAAAACCTCCCCGCTCTCTCCCTGACTGCCTTTTGACTATCGAAAGACTCGTCAGAGCGAGAGGCTTTTCGCGAAAGGCTGCCAGCCGCGATTGCCAGAGCCCGTAGGTCCCCTCAACCTTACGGTGTAATCAGTCGAAGTGGGAAGTCTTCCGGAGATGGTGCAGGTCGAAGAAGCTGTCCTCCTCCAGTACCTCTGTGACCGAGATGCTGATTTTCTTCTCTTCCTGAGAGAAGAATCTCATCTAGCTGTATCTATGATTAAAGGATACAGGAGCATGCTTTCCGCTGTCTTTAGGAATAGGGGCCTAAAGATAGCGGAGGACAAGGATCTTCATGATCTTATTCGGTCCTTCGAGACATCCAAGAACAGGTCCTCACTTCCACCTAGTTGGAATCTTGACATGGTCCTCATATTCCTTACTTCAGAAAAATTCGACCTCCTCATCAGGCTTCCTTTAGAGACCTTACAAGGAACTGCATTTTTCTCTTGGCCCTCGCGACAGCCAAGAGGACAAGTGAACTACATGCATTGGATTCTAGTGTCGGTCAGAGGAGACTCAGCAATATTGTTCTAAGCCATTATTTCTGGCAAAGAACGAAAACCCTTCAAAGCCTTGGCCCAGGAGTTTTGAAGTGAAAGGACTTTCTTCCCCTGGATAGGGAGGGAAAATGGAGAGGTCTCTTTGCAGTAAGGACACTCAAGTTCTATCTTCAGAGGAAGAAACAACTTAAGGGTTGCTTACAGAGTCTCTGGTGCGCGGTAAGAGACCCCAGGAGACCCATGTCTAAAAATGCCCTGGCCTTTTTTGTGAGAAGTGTGATCTCTGAAGCGCATGAGAAGTGCCATGATGACTCCTTCAAGCAGCTTAGAGTTAAGGCACATGAGGTGCGAGCAGTTGCGACGTCGCTATCGTTTCATAGAAATATGTCGATGAAGGACATTATAGCTGCAACGTATTGGAGATGCAACTCTGTCTTTGCATCCCATTACCTGAAGGATGTTAGAGTTACGTACAACAAATGCTTCTCTCTTGTCCATATGTATATGCGGGATTCAGTTCTTGGGACAGGGGAGCTGATACTGATCCTTTATTAGTTTAGTTAGTTTTTCAATTATTCGGTGTTGAGTTTTAGGTGGTTTGAAAGGATGTTCGGGGATAACTCCTTTCAATCTTAGTACTAACCCGGGTGTTAGGATCAGGTGGTCGGGATCGGTGTTGTGCTCCTTGATGATGCCATTAGGCAAGGTGTTTTGTCATTTAAGTGGATTAGCACCCATTGACAAAGATCCTCAGGCTCTGTCGAGTAAGCGGATAAGACCCCATTGACAGATCCACAAGAACTCTTAGCATGAGGTCACTACCTCGCTGAGGCTCTTGAGGTGAAGCAGGCTCCTGGGCAGTAGCCATGAAGTCTTCCGCCTAACCAGGTAGGAACCAAGGTTTTTTATATTTACCTACAACGTATGTTGTTTTTCCTGTCTATTTCAGTAGTTAGCTGTCTCTTACCCACCACCAAGGGTGCCAATCAGCTAAGTATTCTGACATGGAAGTTGAATGTACAAAAATGATATTGTTATGATACAATAAAGTTTTGTACATACTTACCTGGCAGATATATACAATTGAATGGCCCACCCAGCCTCCTCTCAGGAGACAGGTGGAAGAGAAAATCTGAGTAGAAAATGGGAATGGTTCCTAGTCCTGCCACCCAGCGGCAGGGTGGTAGATCACCTGACCTACCTGTAGCGTGTGCCCGCAAAACAAAATTTGAATTTCTGTCGGGAACGACTGAGTCTATAGCTAAGTATATGTATATCTGTCAGGTAAGTATGTACAAAACTTTATTGTTTCATAACAATATCATATTACCATGAAATCAAGTGAAAATAGCAAACGGAATTACTTTTTTTTTTTACGCAATAAACATGCTCCCAACACTCTGTTAATGAAAAAAATAATTTAGTTCACAACGAGACATATTCAAGTCATATTTCAACTTAAAAATTCATCGTATAACAAAAAATGACCTTGTCTCATATCAGTGAAGTATCTAGATATTCATTTATGCTAACTAGAAGCAAGAAAATTGCACAGAATTTAGTTAAATACGGTGAAATAAACTCTTATTCACCATCAACTGATTTCCAAACCAAAACATTGACCGCTTTATTTGATTATCAATACAATAATATGAGAAATTACATACAATATTCATTGTGATTGTAATTATACGTAGCCATCAGCAGCCTAACATCGCTCAATTATGCCATTGTTGTAATGAAGCTGATTTTTGTTTCGTATCTTTTTTTACTGAATTACCATAAGCCAATATGCCCCAGAGAATTAGCTGTAATTAATCATTACTGCACTGTATATATACTGTATAAAGTATAATGTGCAGTGTAGGCTAGGCTATCCTATATGTAAAGTTGGTACTGATTACCGTAGTGTAGGATAGGCTATATTCGAGATAAGAGTTTTCCAACAAACGATGGGCTTTTTGGAACCTAACCCCATCGTAAGTAAGAGAATACCTGTACTATGTAGGTCAGACAAAAAGAAATCGGAACAAAATCTTTCACTCTATTAACAAATAAACAAAGTCTTTTGCTTTATTAATAGATACAGTACACAAAATCTTTCACTTTATTAATACTAAATACATACAGTGCACTTTGCTATCTCTTTGTTTATGTCGACGGCCATCGTCTGCAATGCTTATGCATGGGTGATTTGAGAAAACAACGCTCGGGCGTCAATTCACGTTAAATCAAAAATTTCGCCTTTCTGAAACATTTTATGTTTAGTAGCTTGTGTTAAATAAAAAACGCGTTATTGAGAGGCGGCTTTACCAGATATAAGTGAACCTTAATTTTCATTACTCTGTTTATTTTGTACAAAACCACTTTGGCATATAATTATAAGAAATTTAAGACTTAAACATAAACATTTAAGACATAAATGAATAAAAATTGCATACATGAAAACAATATCAATATACGTATATACACACATCATCACAAACATACACTAAAGGCACAGTTTCACTGCAAGTTCTCGAGGAAGCTGGAGGACGGAAGAGAGATGTTGGCAATATCTTTTGGGGCTGATGATTGACTGCCCACTTCTTTGGTCTCGTGGTGAGGTTCTTGGGCATCTTGAAGGGTGTTCTAGAGATACGGCAATGCTTGTTGGTCCTGGAGAGGAGATCATCTGCTGACCTGAGTCAGTTTTGATTTAGTAGACTTTGTGCCAGCACGTGCTCTTGCCCTTGGAGCAGCTCATAAATGACCTGAGCCCGCTGCACTGCTCGTCATTTATCCCAGAGTACAGCATTGCCAGGTTGTACAGGGTTGTAAACGAGCGGGGTGGTTGCTGCGTAGGCTCCCCCACCATGTGGAGACCCACGTAGTGTGAGGTAGGAACAGGGGAACCGCACGGTACCATGCGGATTTGCCCAGCGCCGACACAGTCACTGCCATGTTGGTATGACGTGGTACACCTAGAGCTATGTCAAATGACATTTGTCATGGCCACCCACGACCAGTTTTGAACATTTCAGAATACCAGTGACTCACTGCGCTTGCTCGGGTGGCATGCAGCACTGTTACGGACCCTGAGATCTCAGAGACAATGTTACGGCCTCTGAGGGAGGTCCACTTCAGGTTCGATATAAAATAAAAAAAAACTTATCAACACAAACAGTTGAAACTGGGGATATGAATATAGAAAGAAACACTAACACAACAAAGGTTTATTTACAAGCTTACTAACAAAGGTAAATGCAGAATGGTTATCTCTATTTACATAAATAGATAGAATCTTACACTGCATGAACTGGGGGAACAGTGCGGCAGTTCAAATACTTGCTAACTCTATTTGGCGGTTCGACGCGCTGGCTTCATAAATGTAGATCGGCGAATGCGGACGTCCTCTTGACTCCGTATTGCAGAAGCTAATCTTCTTGTAAGGCAGGAATTCCCCAACAACTGTAACAGGACCTTTTTCTTCTCTGAAGTCTGCTCGACGTCGAGATAACACGGTAGACCACACCTGAAGACGACTAGACCAATATCCAACAACTCTCAAACAACTTTTCTTCTTGATTGATGCTTTTGTCGGTTCCTTCGTCTCTAGTTTTTCTCTGTCGATCACTGCTGCTGATCTCTCACTGATAATCTGATCGGTGGCTCTTACTAACTGGTGATCTCTCTTTTACAATCTCTTCCTTCTACGACCACTGCTCTCCAAAGTTCGTTCGTCGTATTTATACGGCGCTCTGGGGGCGGAGCCTACGGCGAACGTCACCGACTCCAGGGATTTCTAGAACTTCTTAGATGAATTTAGACGAGGTATTGCCATCAGAAATCGCGGGGTTTCTCACGTAACGACGAGATCCACAACACTCCTGCGATTCTGGAACAATCACGAACATAGGCGCCTCCAACAGTGGCGCGAAAACCTCCTTGCTGCCGAACTTCTCGAAAATGCGTTCTCTTTTCCTTTATCTTTCTTTGCTATGAAGCAATTACCATCACAAGCACCCCTCCCTGACCTGTTCCCATATTCCCACATTTTACAGAACATTTACAGTTTACTTACATAAGCTGTTGCAACTATCAATTTCCGTTCATGCTTGGACATGCATGCCTTGATATGGGAATGTGTGACCGTAGCTTAAGTCATCTTAGAACCACAAAAGCATAATACATATATGTACAGGCAGTCCCCGGTTATGCGGTGGCATCAGTTATTGGCGATCCAGTTTATGGCGCTAGTCTAGCAAAACACGAGAACTGAATTTTTAGCGCCGATATGCACCGATCCTCAGTTATTGGTGGCGCTGATCCTCAGTTATCGGTGGCTGTGATCCCCAGTTGGATCATCACTATTATCTTCGATTTTCGGTTAATGTCATGCTGTCTGGGAACGGAACCCTCGCTGATAACCGGGAACTACCTGTCTAGGTTCTTGTGTGGTTTCCTGCTCTTTATTGTCAAACCCTAACAGTATCTGGAGTAAAGAAAACTGTTGATAATCAGTGACTATACTTTGGACCAAAACATACCTGGGTTACTGGTTGGGATGGGGATTTATTAGGAGCTAAGCTATTTTGTCACCTGTCAATTTTCCTTATGTAAGCTGAGGACAAACAGCAACTATGCTATCAAAGATCGAGTTTTGATGTAGGAAAAACCTATTTTTGATAGCCCCTGTAAGTCCTCAAATCACCCATTTTTTGACACAAAGACATGGGATTTGGATGAACATTTATCTTGCACAGACCTGGCATGTAATGAGGAGGATAGCCATCATACACACTTTTGTCACATCTCAGCAAGTAGGATAAAAGAAAAAACTCAAGGTAGTCTTTGTAGGACAGAGACAGAGCCCCTTGTCCTTAGTCCTTTATATGCAATCACTGTGCCAACTAACACTATTAGGGCTGATACCAAGAATAAAAGATTTCTTTGAGATTGACTGGTTTGTCTTATGGAGCCTTCGGGGGAACCATGAGAGAGTAACTCCTTTGAGGACTCACAGCGGCCACTAAAAATAGATATTTCCTGTTAAAATCTGTTATTTCAGAGGAGTAATATGAATTTCATATATCATTCTTTTGTCTGAGATTAAGATTCGCATAAGCCTTTATCTAATACCGTCAAAACCTTAAGATATTACACCAGGCCTGCTGCTGGTAGCCCCTTCCCTATGCATGCATAGAAATGAATACAGCTGGCAGTTTATGCCATTTACTTGGTGACCTGTTTAAATTTTTTAGTTTAGTACTGGTATGTCAATGTCAGAAAAGCTTATTAAATATTAAAATCAATGAACTTGGAAAGATATTTTTTTTTTAATAAATGAAATGAAAAACTACAGTAGTCAATGTGCTTTATCAGCCAAAGTCACAACACTTAGCGCATTGAGATAATCATGGAAAGCAAACAAAAAGTTGAAAAGCATTCTAATAAATGTTGCACATTGGGATCTTAGATTTAATTGGTCACATTTAGATTGGGAAGGAGCCTCCAGTTTTATCTAGAATATTCTTGGTTTTCTTAATTTCTTGCATGTATTCTTTTATCTTAGACTTTCTAATAATAAATTTTCAAAACTACATGTGATTAATATTAGAATTCCTGTGGGGGGATAGTGCTGTCAATAAACTTTACGCTGTTCACTGTTGGTTTTACTTGAGTTTTTTTGCAGCATTCCTTCTGCCCTGGCTGCCACCCTTTCATTCTTTTTGCTGTACCTCTGTTCATGTTATCATTCTGCTAACTTAAACTTTCTTCTAACAGTGCTTTCATAGTGTGTTACCTTCTTGTAAAATTGTTAAAACCTTTTTACTCTAAATTTCCATTTCAGCACTGAATGACATCATAGATCCCAGTGTTTGGCCTTTGGCCTAAATTTTATATTATAATTTCATCTAAATGAAGAAGAGCTTCATCCAAATTACTCGGAGAATTCCATTACAGTTTTGGGAAATTTTAATAGAAATTAGGATAGTCACAGGTGTTGCCTTAATGTTTTATAGTATTTATTTCACTTTTCTTTTTAACAGCTAGGAAAAGTGACAGTCGTAGGAGGTGGTGAGTGGTGGGTGGCACTTCAAATGTAATAGTAGCAACAGTTCCTTCTCAAGTTTCCCAGGCCACAACAGCTGCCCAGCCACATCTATTAAACCTCACCTTACATCACAGTCCCCAGAGTAAATCTTCAGTTCTTCGTAAATCTAATTAAAGCTGATAAGTTTATTGTTAGTGTGGATTTTATAATGTTTCTTTCCACATGGCTGCTTCTTTGATTCATAGATATTAGGCAGTGTAATAAAAAATTCTTGGTGTCACATCTACCATACTTTCATTTTTCCCCCCCTCTCTTTAAAACCATTGGCTGTTGTGATTTCCTTCAAAGAGATAATCTCTGGATCTTCATCAGACCTGATGGATGCTAAAGTACAGTACTACACACATTCAGGTTTAAATGTGATTATAGTTCTTATGGTTTACTTAGTTTTGAAGAGATAATAAATCAGTAAAGAATTTAAGCAGCAAATAATTATACAGAAAGGTATGTTGATTTGGAGAAAAAGGGAGTGAATTTATGGTACATTGATATCACCAGAGATACAGTGTACCCACTTATAGACTGTGCTGTCGAAAATAAGAAATCTATTTCTATTGTATAGCTTCATATGTATTAGATGTTAGGGTATTATATTTGTGTTTGAGAGTGTCTGTCAAATATGGAGTGATGTTTTATACATGAAATATTTCAGGCTCAAATATTCATCAGTGGATGATGAAAAGAATCTGGATATAGTGCATTTAGATATATAGTAGCAAACCATTTTTACTTTATGATATGATAGTGGATCTTTGACACATTCATATACAGTTAGCAAAATTAAAAAGCTGACATATCTTTGTTTAGTTGCTGCTGAAATTGCTTAGAAACAGATATGTACATCAGTTAAGAAACCTTTATTGGTTTTACATAATTTATTAATAGATTAGTGATACCCGACTTTTATACCTTGAGCAATGAACTAACTGAACATAACACATTTTATACTATTCTGTAGGCTTTGTACAAATGATCACTTATTCTTAAACCCTGAATACTGACTCCAGGATCAGTTAGAGCACACTGTAACAGACAGACACACACGCAATGCTCTTGACATAACTTATCATCTTTCGATGCAGATATTTATTATTTTGTTTACAAGATATGAAAAATTACCCACCCTTGGGTATAATTTTTCTTTTGGGAAGTATTACACTAATGACAGTATGCTTGGATATGTTTATTGCTAAGTGTTTCATATCTCCAATGTTAACTTTTAATAGATAAACCAATAATCCAACTGTGTCATTTGAGGTATTGGCATTAATTGCTGTATGGCAAGTGCAGTGACAATCATAAAATGATGCTCAACAGAATGCAGATTTATTTGTTTACAAGTAAGTCACTTTAGAAAAATAATTATTTTAATGTTGCAAAGGGGATGAATCCATTGTTACATTAGATACCTGAGAGAGACTGTGTACCATAGACCCATATTAACCTATGTAGTGTTTATCAAGCGTAACTTTTCCATATGCACCTTGTGAAAAAGGCAAGTTGGGAATCATTTCTTTTATCATCATTAATTCTGTTACTAATGTAACCTTGCATAAGATGTTCCTATTCCCATAGTCTGATTACTAGATAGTATTCATCATAATATAAGTAGGCTAATTAACAAGCAACAGTCTCTCTACAATGGTAAGTTTAAGCTTCTTGTAAGCCCTTGATTAAAAATATTTTTTTAAGTTTCCAGTTGTCTGTGTGAAAAAATCAATCAATTATTGCTAAGATTTTAGAGATGGAAAAAATAATATTGTCTTTTATTTAAAAATAAACTTTGTAAAAGAAATATACCCAAGGATATTTCTCTTGAAACATAATATTGAATTAAATTCCACAATTTTTATTCTTAAACTTATGGTATAAACTGTATAGCCATAATTTGGTTGAAATGATGTACTATACGTATGTATATCAGAGAGTGGTTAGTCAGTAAGATTCAATTTTTTTTTTTAATTTTGTGACTACAGCTGGTTCCTCAAAATCACAAGTAACAGCACACTGAAATGTAGTTTTTTGAGTGAATATCATTTAGTAGAAAAATTCCAGATATATCCCATTGTGATGACATGGATAATTTATATATTTTAAACTGAATGATTCTTTACTAAAGATACAGTATGGTATCTTTATTCAAGCATGTTCATTCTTGATTAGTTTCATATGATGTTTACCAACCTGTTGATAGTGATTGTATTATTTATATTTACTTGTCATTAGTACAAAAGAGTTGATGGAAAATGTGATTTTTTAATCTCTCAGAGTAAACAAAAAGTTCACTGTTACAAAATTGGATACAAAGCAGCTTAATATTTAATTGTTAAGAAGTTACTTTCATTGATCCTGCAATGTGATTAGTAGAACTTATGTGATGAATTCCTTTAGAGTATAAAATTATTTTGTAGTTAAATGGTCTAATACTTTTGTTATTGTTACATGTGGATTGGTATCCTATAAGCACAAATTTTTATATTGTTGTATGATTAAATCCTACCTAATACTAAATGCACTTGAATGAAAAACAGTTTTATATGAAGTAGTATTAGTGTTAAGATTAAGGTACTGTATACAGGTATTTAGAATCACTAACTTGGTTGGATTTTGAAAGCTTAGATGTTTTTCTAGAACTTTGCTCTAAAAAAGATACATCTGTACCTGTTTGTAAATTAAAATGTTGTTGTTTTTTTGTTTTTCAATTCACCTCTGAAATTTGATGTTGATGTTTAATCCTTATATGAATGGAAGTATTTTGTGTTTTTAACCCCACCAGCTTAGAGGCCCCAAAGACTCTTTGGCTCTTGCTCAGTCTCCCACCCCAAGTCTGGCTAGATCCAAAAGAGAGTCACCCTTCACAGATTTAGCACTTTTTCCAGCCAACTTCAGTCCTTCATTAGAAGATTTGCATAAAAATTTGTGAAGGTGAGTGGCTATGAGAAGAAAGAAATAAGATGATGCCTTATGTTCAGTTCAATGAATTAAAAATCAAGCAATTCAAGAAAGTTTAGATAAGTTCTTCTACACCTCTTCAGATCAGACAAGAAGAATCAGATGTTGATAATATAAAGCTCAGGAAAATCCTTGAAGGAGTTTCACTCGATAATCCTCCCTTTTTTATCCAAAAGTAATCTTGCATTGGGAACACATGCAACCCCTGGTTACCATTGGTATCAGTTACTGGCATTTCTGTTTTACGGCACTCGTTCAATGTACATATACATAACTGGGTTTTACCTTCCATAGGGTTTATAGCAACATTGGTTATTGGTGGCTTAGCCTAAGTGCCTAGACCATCTCATACAATACAAACATGATGAATATGCATCTTTTCCTTGGCCCTTTGAAAAAGTTATCCTATACTTTGCTGTATCCAATAATACTGTTTGTAGTCTTATATTACTGTTGTATTATATAATGCAAATAAACCAATAACGTTTTGGTTTGGAAAAATCAGCTGACAGAGGTAAGTTATTCATTGCATTTAACTCAAATCAGAGCTATTTTCTTGCTTCTATTTAGTGTAAATTAATATCTAGAAACTCTGTTTATATGGGACAAGGTTATGTTTCGTTATATATATGAAGTGTTTTAAAGTTGAAATATGACTTAGATAAATCTTGTTGTGAAACTAGAATTAGTTATTTTTTGTTAATAGATGACGCTGTTGCGATCATGTTTTGGTTTTGAAAAATCAGTTGATGGAGGTAAGTTTATTTTGCTGCATCTAACTCATTTCAGAGTGACTTTCTTGCTTTTGTTTAGCGTAAATTAATCTCTGGAAACTATTTATAAGTGACAAGGTTATGTTTCGTTATATGAAGTGTTTTAAAGTCGAAATATGACTGAAATAAGTCTTCTTCTGAACTAAATTTACGTATTTTTTTGTTAATAGATGGTGCTGGGAATATGTTTTTTCTGCAAAAAAAAAAACATTCTTTTCACTATTTTTACCCTATTACATTATAATGCAAGCTTTACGTATTTATCTTTTATCTGCATGAAAACAACAGTAAAATTTGTTCTTTCATGCCCAGAATTTTTTTATTAAAATACTTTTTTCTCCACTATTATTTCCGGTAGTTTATCCATGTTACTGATGCACGATAATTTATAGTCATTAGCAGTGTGAACTTTTGTTTTCTCAGCTTCAGCTACAAATGCAACTTAATTTAGCAGTACCACTATATTTCAGTGCTGATATTTTCTCCATAGTGAATAAATGTAATTTAAAAATATATCGGTCCTATTCTGCTCAATTAATTAACATCATTTTTAACAAAACTACAGTAATTATTGACTTTCGTACAGTGGCTGAAATGCAAGCAAAATATTGTTATCAGATTCGGTTCGGTTGTTGTAGCAAAACAACAGTTTTCATTCAGTTGTTTATGGCTGTAGAGTTTAGGCAACAATTCTAATGTTACTAATGATACTTTTATCATTCTCTTTTCTTTTTTTCAACTTATTAACTAGGAGATATGATAAAGTTTCTGCAAAAGGGGACATATTTTTCTCTCATTCTAGGTCAAGATTTACCTGTAAGTTCATCGAATGTGACATTAAAATTTGTGGAAGTACCATGCAGACCATAGTAAAGGATTAGGCAAATGAATTTCCTCATTTTCATTAAAGGGTCATTGCATATTATGGCAAACTATCCAGCTGTGACACTGTCTTGGGCATTGTTAACCAGTCTAGGGCACCGTAAGGTCAATTGTGGAGTCCATAGACTTTTGAATTTCTGTTAGCGACGATTTTAAGTTACCCTCAAGTCCCAGGAACGGAACCCCTGTCAGTAATCGGGGGCTACCTGTATATGAAAAGAAAAAAAAAAAAAAGATCGATTGGGAAATTGATCTAAAATATGTTTTAGAACATGTTTAATAAAGATGGAAAGAAACGTTTCCACAGGCAGATCAAATTGCAAGGTGAGGAAGTGCAGTATGGAGATTGTTGTTAAACTGCCTGACGTCTCTTTCATTTAATGCTGCTCAAGCATCAGCCTTATTGAGTATGTGCTACTATGAAACTTGTGCACAGAAGCTTAAATAGTTTAATCCTTTTCACCCTATGATTCACAAAGCTCAGGAATGGCTATTTCATCTGTCTGTTAGGCACTAACCTGTTCAGTGTTTACATGCTTTTGCTGAACTTTTTCTGCATCTGTCTGTTTGTGTCAAAACTTGTAACTCAATTTTTTACCTGTTCCCCTTGTCGGATGGACTTGAAATATTTTTTTACCTGTTCCCTTTATGTGATGGACTTGAAATTTTGCATGGTTACTCATCCCAGTAACAATGCAACCTTACATGATCTGTCGGTCAGCAGTGACCCTACAGTGACCTCTCCTAGTATCTCAGGATTAGTATGAAACTCCTAGGATTTTTCATACCTCATAAACATTTGAAAACTTCCATGCATGGCTCTTATGCTTTTATTTTTTGTAGACATGATTGATTGTAAGAAAATTATGGCATCTCAAAAAACTATTTTTTACTTTCTAGTGCGTTGAAATAAAAGTGTTTTAAATATTTTTTTTATATTTTTTATTACGCTTTTATTTAACTTGACTTCTGTGTCTGTTTATTTGGGCCAAAACTTGTAATTAATTTTCGACCTGTTCCCTTCATACAATGGACTTGATATTTTGCATTTTTACTCAGTACAGGTGACAGTATACAACCTTACTTGATCAAGCAGGTCAGTATGACTAGTGACCCTACAGTGACCTCTCCCAGCATCTCAGGATTTGTAGAAAATTTAATAACTTGGAATTTTTTGTACCTTCTTTGACTCTGTAGAATAAGTTGACAACTAGAGATTTTTCAAACCTTGTTTTGACGGGATATCACGTTCAGTTTTGTTAGCTACAATCATAAATTGGTTACAATTTCTGTCGAAACTAAAAGTTTAAGATGAATAACTTTAAAAAGAAATTTTTAAATTATTTTATTAAACTGCTCTTACATATAGTAAAAATATAACTATTTGAGCAGGATTTTCTCAATCATGTCTTGCCAAATATGGAAGGAAACGCTGCAATAAAAGAAATATATTTGTTTCTTGTAGCATTTGTTTGCCTCAAATGCTTTTATGTGTGGATTTTAATAATTGATGAGGAAAAGGCTAATTGGAGGGGTTGCTGTGGTATGTTTAACACTCGCCCCAGTTTTATAACCGACACCTTTTATTTAGGTGAGCGAGTCAGAGACTTCTGACATGTCCAATTTAGCAGTTCTCTGGTATTATAGCAATATTTTACTAGAAATAGTGCTAAAGAGGACACATTTCACTGGCGACCGGCTTCTCGCCCAGAAATAGATTTTTCTTGCGTCAAAATCCCTTTTCTGGTGTTTAAAAAAATTATTTTTTACTTTATTATATTTTAATAAAATCGTGTTTGAAAGAATTTTTTTTTTAGGTTTTTCTATGTGAAGTTTTCAGTTCATACAGGAAAGTGAACTTGTTGAAAGGTAGGCTAAAGATATATCAGAATGCAGATTGCAAATATGTACAGAGGTCCCACACTGAGATTAGAAGAATAATTAAAATTTTATTACCCTTGCCAAACAAACAACCAAATATTGAGGTGGTCATTCTAGTTTTTAGTACATCCTTTGACTGGGGGAATCGTGAAGAACTATCTACAAGCTAAGTTTATTGGGAATAGTTGGTTTTTTTTATTTTATAAATGAATTTTTATCAGGCAAAATCCAAGACGTCAGTCTTGATGTCCATATTGTAGGTTTAGTAATGTCATTCCAGGTATTCCTCAAGGTAGTGTTGTTGTAGCTTTGCTATTAATAATTATGGTGCACTGTAGGTATAACCTAGCGTTCTAGGCAGTGTCCTTTTGAACCTTAGCTGCAACCCATTTCCTCCTGTGCACCTTTGAACCTTTTTACAGTCAATTTATGTTTTACTGCTGAATGACCTCATATGTCCCAGCGCTTGGTCTTTAGCCTAAATTCTACATTTTATTCTAATAATTATCATACTAGTGACAAATGTCAAGGTCTGGAAAACAAACTGATTACGTATACCAATGATGCTACTCTTCTAGTTGTGTTCCTTCTCTGTGCCTTAGGTCTGTGTCTACAGAATCTTTGAATAGAGATGGCAAGTACATGTATTCATGAGTGGAGTCAGGCATGAAGTTTAGCTCTTCTAACACTCGGTTAAGATAGTCAGTAATGAATAATTTTACCATTGCCTCTTGATTTACATTTGAATGCAACAATGTTAAGTGTCAGTGAATCTTTAAGATTTTAGGTGCAAGCTTTAATAAGTTTGTTCGTTTGTATGGTGTTTTTACGTTGCATGGAACCAGTGGTTATTCAGCAACGGGACCAACAGCTTTACGTGACTTCCGAACCACGTTGAGAGTGAACTTCTATCACCAGAAATACATATCTCTTACCCCTAAGTGGAATGCCCCCCCCAAGGTGGCAGGCCAAGACCATACCGACCACGCCACTGAGGCACTAACCTTTGATAAGAAATTTACTTTTGAGGAGCATATGTATAATATTCCTTCCTCTGTTTCTCAAGAAGTTGGTATCTTGCAGAAGTGTTTTACAATGTTTCAAGTTGAAGTTAAAATATTTTAGTGCTTTTCTTCTTCTTCCTTGTTTGGAGTATTGTTCTCCATTGTGGTATCTAATTGTTGACTCATCTCAAACTAATAGATGGAGTTATGTCATCAGTCAGGTTTATTTTTCCCACTTTTAATGTTGATTTGTGGCATAGACGTGAAGTGAGTTCATTAAGTTCGTAGCATAAAATGTACTAAATAAACATCCTCTGCATTCTTTTATACGTGGCCTAGCTATTTTTGCTTGCAAAACTTAGCAGGCTGCTGCTGCAAACAATGTCATTTTCAAGCATCAGGTTTAACACTTCGGTATGCTGGGAGTTTTATTTTGGCTACAGCTAAAATGTGGAATACATAGTTTGCCTAGAGTATTTGTGGAATGTTTTGATCTTTAAATATTTAAGTAAGGATCAAATTTTTTCCTGCATTGTGCCAACATCTGAATATCAAGTGTATTGGTTTTATTTTCTTTTCCCTCATAGGTGTTTTATTCAGAACATTTTCTTATACCTTGTCTCTCTGCAAGCTGATTTCTCTTAGGAGCCCACTGGGGTTTATAGTCTATTAACTCTCCATTCTGTTTTCAGTTGAAGATTTAAAGAAAGAAGTAAGGGTAGCTGAACAAGAGGGTTTTGTAATCAATCTGACCCACCTTAGAATTGGGCATGCTAGATTAACCATGATTTTATTTTGCAAGGAACCAGTGACAGCTAAAAAGCCCATAACTGTTGAACATTTTCTGGTTTAATGGGAAAAATATCAGATTACTAAGAATAGCCCATATTTTAAAGGACTATGTTGGCTATCAATAACTTTATGTAATATGTATAGCAAAATTTTTATTGAATATAAAATTATATAATTGTACTTTATTTATATGTTTTATTTATTCTCTGATAGAGAAAACCTTAAAGATCTGAGATGTGCCTTAAGGAAAATCCGAATGAATAATTCACTGGATAAATGAGATACGTAACGGCACTTGGCCTAAACCTAATAATCAATCAATCAATCATGTATTTAAAAGAATATACAGTACGGTCTACAAGGTTTGCCACACATTCTAAGTCCAACAGCCACTGCCCCCACCCCCCCCCCCCCCCCCCCCCCCCCCCCCCCCCCCCCCCCCCCCCCCCCCCCCCCCCCCCCCCCCCCCCCCCCCCCCCCCCCCCCCCCCACCCCCCCCCCCCCCCCCCCCCCCCCCCCCCCCCCACAAAAAATAGGATTACCAACCCACTGGAAATAGCACCTTTGCGATCGGTATGGTCTTGGCGTGCCACCTCGGTGGCCGCGAGTTCGATTCACGGGCATTTCATTGAGGAGTGAGAGATGTGTATTTCTAGTGATAGAAGTTCACTCTCGACATGATTCGGAAGTCATGTAAAGCCATTGGCCCCGTTGCTGAATAACCACTGGTTCCGTGCAACATAAAAACACCATACAAACAAACTCCACTGGACTATGCATACAACGTGTAAACAAAATCT
This sequence comes from Macrobrachium nipponense, assembly GCF_015104395.2. NCBI lineage: Eukaryota > Metazoa > Arthropoda > Malacostraca > Decapoda > Palaemonidae > Macrobrachium > Macrobrachium nipponense. The sequence goes on from NC_061108.1 coordinate 38,883,837, forward strand.
TTACTATTAAATAATTGTTCCTTGGCATCTTTATCAGTCCTCTAGTTGGAAGCCTGGGAGTTGTAATTTACGTAAATATGATAAGTTAAACTACATATATTGAAGTTCCTATAAACAACTCTGCTTTGGAATTTTCATTTGTTAGATTACACTTTAAGAACAGTAGGTCCCTTACTGTGTATAGTCTGAATAAGTGAGTCAAATGTAAGATGTGACGTGTATCAACCTTTAAGAATACTAATGTGCTTTATTTTCAGCAGGCGAAGAAATTGAGTGCAAGTGGGTGAAAATATGTGATGGATAGAAAGTGTGACTAAGAGAAGTAAAAACAACCCACAGAACTAATGGTAAGAAATAGAAAATATTGGAAGTTCACAATTGCCAATATTTTTGAGACATGGCACATTGCAGTAGGAGGAGACTTCAGTACTCGGTCCCATCTATGACCAACATTAATGATGCTGACAATGCTGCAACAAAAATTTAAAGGTAATGCCAGTGAAGCAAGTATTTTCTGCTCCAAAATACATTTGAACTCATTACCTACATATTCAAACTTAATGCTCTACCAGAATTGTCAGTAGATTTGATTGGAATGCAAGCAAAACTATATAGCATTTCCCGTTTCTCCACATTTAATAGTGTATTTACAAAATAGTGTATCATTTCCAAAGCCCAGTTATCTTATATATAAAGCTGACGGTTCGACTATTATATGTATGTATATTAGCTCGACAACAAAACTACTGGACCAAATTGAACAGAGTCAGACCATATATGTAGATTTTATAGGGGATGGGTTTTAACCAGGTACCATTTTGATCTGGATATTCAGACATGCTAACTCCTTTACTGTTATTCCTGGAGAAATAAGAAAACTACTCTGACAGAACTTTTCATGAGGATTCCAAATAGTATGCTCTAACTTCTCTTCTACGATGAAAAATAACAATGACGTTATGATTCAAACAATGGCAGCCTATCGTTGCCTGCCATCCCTGCTGGCTAATACCTACATAAAGTAGACTGAAGGTTAGTTAAAGTGCATGCTGCAGATATCTCTTGTCTGTTTTATATGTAAGAGTTGAGAGATTATGAGGAGACTTAAGTTTCGTCTTCGTCGCCTCTTAACGCCAAACGATGCGAACCTTTTTGAATTCGTTCTGATGTCTGTTTTGCTTTATCTTCCACAAATCTCACTCATCTTTTTGGATTAGATTTATTGTACACCATGCTTCATAAAATTAATTTGATCTATGCAGTGCCTGCCATTTATAAAACCAACCAGCAGTTGTATCTCTGAGTATTGTATCAAGCAAGTCCCTTTTCCTTGTCATATACTCTACAGATGAACAATTTCCACAGGGCAGATGTGAGAAAGAGGGCCCTGACAGGTCGTCTGATAAGAAAAAGAACTTTTCTTTTGTGCTTACGTTGCTTCTGGGATATAGGATTGGAAGGTAATTAGGATTCACAGAAATTTTCACAACTGAAGAATTTGAAGGAAAGGTGACAAAAATGGGTAAAATCTCCTTCAGGTATACTAACAGAAACCAGACTAAATATGTTAGGATGTGGCAGTCTGAGAGTAAGATCAGCAGAAAAATTTGGAGGAGAGGAAGAGATGTTAAGTATTGTCACCGAATCACCAGGAAAAGTAAGAGCCAGAGAAGAAACAGAACCGAGAAGATTGGTGAGAAAGAGGACAAAAAGAGTAGGTAAGGTACCAGGTTCCAGAGGAACAGTGAATGAAATGGGAGGAAGGAAGCATATATTGTTCTGTTAAGCAGGTAATAAGCACTATGATAGAATGCTGTAAATTTTACAGAGGAAGAAGTTAAACTAACATTAAGGGTGAGGTCGGGAACACCGACCTATTAATAGCAAAAATTGCATAAGAAATCCAATTTGTACCCGAGAGAGTGCACACTGTGCCCAAAACAAACCACACAACATGGCCCACCTATGGTATACACACTCCTAAATCCTCAACTTAGAAAGTAAGTGTCATATTTTGCACTTGAAAAATTTTGGAGACCTCGGTCGGTGTTCCCCTACTGTGGCGAAACACCAACGGTGGGTTTGTTTGGGGGAACCACCAACCAAAACCAAATTTCATGTTTTGAGCATAATGTCAACTGATGATCAGGCTTCCAAGGCAGTAGGCTAGATCAGAAAGACTTAATGACATAACTTCCTTGTTTTAGCATAATGACACTGATATTGCATCATAAGTTTTTTTTCACTATCACCTTCAACTTTAGACAAAAAACACTGTTCCATCTTTTGTTAGGTTTTTCTAAGTATTTCAAAATATTCAAAATTGCATGCATTGGTGTTGGCAGTTGAAGTTCCCCACACCACCATTTTTTTTTTTTTTTTTTTTTTTTTTTTTTTTTTTTTTGTTACAACAATGACATGGCAGGCACTTTGAAACGGACGCAACTTTGAAAGGACGCACTTCATGTCACTTGATAACAAGTCAATATGGCTAAATATCGTAATGAAACTGAACTCAAAACAATCATGACATATTCACCGACGTGAGACATTATATGAGAAGCATGAAAAATAACAGACATCCAAAAAATCACTTAAGGTAACAATGTCTAATGCCTCAAGAATCAAAGAGGTTAAAGGAATTCCAAAGACTGGGATACCCTCTCAAAAGTGCTAAAGTTAACTCAATTTACTGCAACTTTATAACCAGCATATTTGAAGGCTGCTCTGAACCTTGAATTAAATTCAAACCAGAATCAATCATAAATGCGCTGATGCTTGAGGCTGGTGGTGGTGTGTGTCAAGTTTGTCCAGGTGATTATGGTTAAATGGTTTCCTTATTCAACTTCAAAAACCTCAGTCAAATTAAATTAGTTTTGGCAGAGGTCTTCGTGCTTTTACCAATTAGTCACATTTGAGCAGAGAATCTGGAATTCAGTTATTCTGACTATAAAAGAAATCTCTTTATAGCATCTAATCTAAGAGTCTCCAGAATTGTTCTTGGCATAGCGTATTTTATCAAATTGAAATAATTTACTAAGTAGACTTGCCTATAAGAGACTAGTTATAGCACATGGAAAATTTAATCCGAATATGAAATTTGAACAAGTAAGTGTTTCCAGGCCTCTGATGAATTAGTGAGTTTATGACCAAAAAATCTGTCCAATTAGAAATTTAGATTACAGGCCCAGAGTGCCTGTGATAGTCACAAAGAAAAATTTAAAAATTATTAAAACATGAAAATAGTTTCGGTTAATTTTTCAAGTCTTTTCACTCTGCTCATCTTGGAGTAGAAAGACTTGTTCTGATTTACCATCTTCTGCACAAAACTGTAAACTAAGGCAGTACCCGGTTATTGGCAGGGGTTCCGTTCTGATGGCTTGATGATAAGCAAAAATTGCAGTAACCAAAAATCCGCGCGTGATAACGGCGCTGATAACCAGATGGAACGTGGATAACCATAATGGCTTTGTTAGGTGTGTATTTAGCCAATACTCATCGGCGCTGATAACTGGAAATCGGCGCATTTTGGCTGGTGATTTTCAGCGCTAGACAAGCACCAAGAAACTAGATCTCCAATAACCAGTGATTGCCTTATTGAGAATTTAATATTTTGTGCTTTCCATCAAGTTCTCTTGTAAAATTGCCTGCCATGTGGGAAGTACATAAAATATTTATAGATTTTGTATTCCACCGGACTTCTCACTGAAGTCTATGGCTCAAAGATTTGGAAGCATATATGTACAAGTATTCCGGAGACTTGCATTTCTCACAATTTATCTTTACAACAAAAACATATTTTCTGAGTTTTACCTTCACTAAAGATGTTTTGGTATCCATATTTAGTTATTATTTCTACAAGAACAGCCAAAGAAACTGATTGAGCCTGGGCTGTCTTTTCCTATCATAAGACACAATCCAGACAGCACTGGCTCAAGACCATGTCATGCACCAAGTTCCAGGATCTGTTCAACAGGTCATGCTGGAAGACCTCTACCAGTGTGTACCTCAACAACAAGCAACCTAAAACACTTGCAGAAGCTTGTTGTATGGCCGATGAATTGGAGACCTTTAACCTTTCACAGCACAGATCACTGGGGCATAGTGCCACCTGGTCATTCCTATGGATCCACTTGCCCAAAGAACAGACACCACTTGAGCGGGTATGGACTGAGTCAGATGAAGTGACACCCTGCTGGTTATGCCTGAGTCACACGTTGGCGATTGATGATTGTGGCCACGCCCACAATTAATGGTTTTTACAGGATAGCAATGTCCGTGAAGGCATTATGATTCATGATGGTTTAATTGTGATTTAGTTACATTAATTGCCAGTAGACACAAGGACACCATCGCGTCATGAACATGGATGCCATCATAATATAAAAAGTATATCAACAATACTGAGAATCTTGAATCCAATATATATTTTACTAAAAACAGGAAATGTCTTTTCATCTCCTACCTCAGAATATTCATATCATGAGTTTTTCGTATCTTGAACCGCATTTTACATGTAAAATGGCTAATCCGTTCCAAGCCCTCCAAAAACACCCCAGTAAATTTCATAATAAATCTAAATTGACCTATAAACAATGAAATACTACAACAATTTGGACCATTCAATGCCTAACTTAATACGTACTAATATGTATGTACCTGTAGATAAAGTGTATTAGTGTACATGGTATACAAGAAATACTGTATGTACATACGTACGTACATAGTAAAATGTGGAAGCTTACCTTTCGAGTGAGGCTATCTCCGAAAGTGGCGACAGAGGAGGAGGACAAACGGCAGATACGTACACTTAACTTTACGAAACACATAAAAAAATTTCTGGAAAACATAAACTAAACTTTACGAAACAAATTAACAAAACTGTAACACTTAACTTTACAAAAAACTTAAAATTAAATTTTTTTTTCTCTTTTTTTATTTTTAATTTTTTTTTCAAAATTTCAACTTCTTCGCCGCTTTCAACTTTCTGCTTTTTCGTAGTATCACTTGGTTCTTCCTTTTTGCTTACTCCTACTAAAGGCCTCTAAAAAATAACTATCCAAGGAAGATTGCTTCTGCTTGATTTTGACAATGTTCCTGAAATGGCTCAGGCAAACGTCATCGAACTGTGCAAGCATACGACCTGTGTAAGCCTTTCCGGGGTGTCTCTTTTCTACGAATGATTGCACCTTATGAAAAGCAGCTAGAGCATCCTTAATTTCAGCCGTTGTCATAGAGTCGTCGTCCTCCTCCTCGCCGCTGCCAGAGAACTCTTCTTGAACGACGTTATGTTGCATGGCCTCCAACTCCTTCAGGTCATCCATCGTAAGCTCCTCTTGGTGCTCCTCGAGAAGGTCATTGATGTCCTCGTTGACGACCAGCCCCATGGACTTGCCGAGTGCAACGATCTCGTCAAGATCTGGTTGCGAAACAGTTTCAGGATCGTCAACTGTTCCTGAATCTGCAGCACCAGCTTTGCCCACGTTGAATCCCTTGAAGTCTCAGGCAGATACGGCATCAGGCCAGAGTTTCCTCCACGAGGAATTCAAGGTTCGCCTCGAAACCTCCTGCCAAGCTTGGTTGATGAGTCGTGTGGTATCGGTGATGTCGAAACATCTCTTGAAAAGATGTTTCGTATACAGCTTCTTGAAGTTCGATATCACATGCTGGTCCATTGGCTGGAGGAGAGGGGTGGTGTTAGGCGGAAGATAAAGAACCTTGATAAATGAATACTCTGCTAGGACATCTTCCTCAAGGCCAGGAGGGTGAGCAGGGGCATTGTCCAACATCAGCAGACATTTATGAGGGAGGCGTTTCTCTTCCAAGAATTTCTTCACTGTCGGGCTGAAACACAAATTTACCCACTCGGTGAACAAAAGTCTCGTTACCCAGGCTTTCGCATTAGCCCTCCACATCACTGGAAGCTTCTCCTTAAGCACTTTGTGGGCCTTGAAGGCTCGAGGAGTCTCCGAATGATAGACAAGTAGGGGCTTCACCTTGCAATCCCCACTGGTGTTCGAACAAAGTGCGAGCGTATGCCTGTCTTTCATAGGCTTATGCCCGGGTAGATTCTTCTCTTCCTGCGTGATGTACGTCCGACGAGGCATTTTTTTCCAAAAAAGGCCAGTCTCATCACAGTTGAAGACTTGCTGAGAACTGTAGCCTTCGTTGAGAGTCATCTCGTCGAACGTCTTAATGAAGGCTTTGGCCGCTTTTGTGTCCGAGCCAACCTCCTCCCCATGCTGCACCACCGAATGGATACCAGTCCGAATTTTTCGAACCACCCATGAGAAGCCTTGAACTCTGGGGTTGGCATCGATGTCCCTTCTCCTCCGTCGTCTTCAGCCTGGGCAATCAAATCGCCGAAAATAGCGCTGGCCTTGTGGCAGATTACCGTCTCCGTTATTGTATCGCCAGCGATTAATTTGTCTTTTATCCAGACAAGAAGCAGCCTTTCCATTTCATCATGCATGTGGGTCCTCTTGCTGGACAAAATTTTCACGCCCTTGGAAGGTGTAGCTGCTTTGATGACATCCTTCTGCTTAAGGATGGTGCCTATTGTCGACGGATTTCGGCCGTATTCCTTGGCGATCACACTCAATCGCATACCAGCTTCATACTTTTTAATTATCTCCATCTTCGTCTCCAAAGAAAGCATCCTCTTCTTTCCGTGAACTTCAACTTTCTTGGGACCCATGACTATGTATATACTGTACATAATTATGTTATGTAGTATACATATGTAGTAAAGTTCTCACACAACACAATAAAGTATACTACAATGAAATCACTAACAAATTTACGTTAATAAACAAAATCGTATAGAACGAACAAATTCCGCGTGCTTACGATACCGATGATGCCGCGAAGTGGCCGAAAGAGCACGTCGCTACGTAGATGCATTATGGGATCATGGGAGAGATGCTGACCAATAGGAGAGAAGGATTTTTTCCTTATAGCAGTGACTAGCATTCAGGAACCAATGGGAGAGCGGGAGGATGGTAGCGAGTCTACTCAGTTGGGGCGGTGCACAAGTTTTAAAATTGTTATCGGTGGTCTAGGCGAATCTCGGACTTTACAGCAACAACCTTTCGTATCTTGAACAATTTTTGTATGTAGAGCTGCAAAAATCTTCGTATTTGCTTTCGTATCTCGAGTTTTTCGTAAGCTGAGCCTTTCGTATCTCGAGGTACTACTGTATTTCAAAACTATTTAAACCGAAGGGGAATTTTTTAGTTGATAGTAATTTCGTCCTCTTGTGGGTTTACATACGTATATGAAAATATATCAATTGTGAGGTAGAGCAAATTAGATATTAAAGGGTATTTGTAGCTTGAATAAATTATATATCTATATATATATATATATATATATATATATCTATATATATATATTATATATCTATTATGTATATATATATATATATATAATATAATCTATTATAAATATTAATATATTTCTATATTATATATATATTATTATATCTATATATATAGATATATATATATTAATATTATTGTAATATGTTTACCTATATTATATTTAATATATATTAATATAATATGGTATAACTCTCATATATATTAATATATATCATATAATAGTAGTAATATTATTTTCAATATGTCTTATAATTATTTATATATATATATTTAATATTAATTATATATATATTAATATTAATTATCATATATATTACTATATATCAGCTATTGTGCCCTGCACAGTAAGATTAATTTTGAATCATTTCATTTTAAAGCTGTACTGTCTACGAACTGTAGGGCATTTTCAGAACAAAGAGAAAAGATAGAATAAAGTTCTTAAAAGAGAGGTTGAAACTTCTAAAAAATAGATGGGGAAGGCAAGAGAAAGTGTAGTTATACGTAAATCTTCCCACTCTGTCTTGCGGTTTTATATAAAAAAAATCATAATTTTATACAGATATGTCCTTTCCCTTTATTTATTGCAGTTTAATTCCATTAGAAATTAAATCTCTTTAATTTTAACTTTTAACAAGTGACCCTAGTAAGATATCACATACATACATACATATACATATATATATATATATATATATATATATATATATATATAATATATATATATATATATATATATATATATATATATATATATATATGTATTTATGTATGTATGTATGTATATTTACTAGGTCACTGGTTGAAAAAAGTTTAAAATTAAAAGAGATTTAATTTTCTAAATGGAATTTTAAAACTGCAATAAATAAAGGGAAAGGACATATCTGTATAAAATTATGATTTTTTTTATATAAAAACCGCAAGACAGAGTGGGAAGATTTACGTATAACTACACTTTCTCTTGCCTTCCCCCATCTATTTTTTAGAAGTTTCAACCTCTCTTTTAAGAACTTTATTCTATCTCTTTCTCTTTGTTCTGAAATGCCCTACAGTTCGTAGACAGTACAGCTAAAATGAAATGATTCAAAATTATCTACTGTGCAGGTAAAGGCATACAGAAATAGCAATACGTAGTAGGTTGTAAAATATGTGCGAGCGCTAAATACGAAAGAGAGAGAGAGGCGCTGTCCTACTTAAGCGAGTGAAATTATTTATGAATTATTACAGAGATAATTGTTATTTTTATTTTATTATATCTATATTTAATGCTACTTCATTTACACATAACTGCACATACATACTACACATATAATGGATCTATCGGTCACTTTCGCCTGACAATTTGGTATTAGGGCCTCTTCTAAATTTTTTTGCAATTAATCTTAAGAATTTTGGTAACTTCAAGTATTGTTATAGAAAATAACATTTAGTGGGGCAGATAACAGAAAAATCGTGCAAATGATGATACAAGCATCAAATTTGGCACAAGTGTCCTCCAAGATAAATTAATCAAATCTGCCCAATTGGCTGATTGAAAATCCAAGACGGTGGCCATTTTCAAGATGGCCACCAAAATAACCACCCGAAGTAGATGTTTTGCTTAGAATTATTTGTAGTTGTCTGAGTGTCATGATCTAATTGTGGATTCCTCTGTTTTGAAGCCTACTGAACTATATTTTCCTGTTTAAAAAGCACTCTGAGACATTTCTCAAGAAGACCACCAAGATGTTTGTCTTTCTTTACTTAAGTTTTGTCCCGGTTAGTACATTTTCAAAGTTATGCATACTGTGCTGCTGTTTCTCGATCTGCTACTGTTCACATATGCAGCTGCAGAGTGCTGAGCAGGGAAGGTCTGCCTGAGAGCAATGCATCTTCCTTTGCAAACCCTCTTACAGGAGCACTTTGTCAATTCTTGACAGCATGCTGCAATCGGTGGTAGTGTTGTGCAATGTATCTGCCATGCTTCTCCTTTCTGTGCCCACCCCCATTCAGCTGGACTGCTCATGTGTGGATTACAGTGGGTTGCCTGGCCCCAGATGATCCCAGCCTGGTAGGCTGCACTCTTTGCATGTTCTCTGAGGGCTGCCTGTGTTGGTGGAATTGAGTTGTATGGCCTCTGCTTGCGGGTAAACAGATCTAGTCTTGCTTCATCCACACCAGTGGCTGCGCTTGATCTGTCGTACATGAGGACAACGAATCTTTCCAGCCTCTGCATGTCAAGATCACGAATCAATGTTGGATGCTGGGTGAGACTGATGAATGTTTCAGTAATATCATCAAATAAATTCCAAGTCTGCCATGCAGATTCTTCACTTTCCCACGGAAGGAAGACACAATGACACATCCGGTGAATCCGTGAAAGTAGGGGATCCCTCTAGCTTTCTCAAGCCCAATTGCAGAAACTACCTCATGGACTGGAATCCATCGCATATGGGCTCCTTGGCCAAAGGCAATACACATTTCCTGAAGACCTAGTTTCTGGAAGGATGGCAGTACAGATATTGCTATGACTAGCACATCTGTGTCATTAGCCTTGATGATTATAGACTTGCTCCCATCAGTCGTTGCATCCCTAGCATGAACAAATATTTGACTGTCAGCTTCTTCATGACAACATGGGGACACAGCATCCACAGACTTCACTGTGTTGCTAATGGCATCCTCTCCTTTTGTGACGATGACTGTGCTTGTGATTTCTGCTTCACACATCTTTTTGGCCAGGAAGTGAAACAGTTCAGTCTTTGTTGCTGGGGTCACGAAGGAAGCTTTGCCAGTTTCCTGGTGTCTTGCTTGTTTCTGTCACTCTTCTTCTGATTCCTTTCCCCATTTTTTACCTCGTCTCTGATTTCAGACTTGATTTCTTGTATACATCAAAGACTATGTCCACCCACTTTTACCGAGCACCATAGGATTCCACCTTTTGGATGATGACTTCTTTGTCATAGTCATTAAATGTCTTTGAAGTACGTGGAGGTGAGGCATTGATAATTGCTGTGCCGTCAATGATGATTGTATCGCCCTTTGGTTCTCCCACTGGGACATTCACTTGCGCTTCAAGAATTTCAACCAGCTGTGACTTCTGACACGTATGAAGCTTGCCGCAGGGTATGACTGATTCTCGTGCTTGAAGAATTCTTGCAAGTCACACTGTCTGTTCTGGCTTGAGATAAACAGTTGCGAGATTAACTGACAGTCATCTTTTAGGACTTTCTCCTTAGAAATTCCCTCTGCCTGTTTTTGTTTGAAGAATGAAACAGGGTTCTTCTTGATTGGATGGTAGAAAAGACTTTTAGCTTTATCCTCTAGCCCTTTCATAAATGATAGGAACTGCTCTTTGCCTCGCCGGTGATGTGTAGCTACCATTTCAGCTAGAGTTGGGTCTGCAATGTTCTTTATATCCAACACCATCAAGTCACCTCCTGCATCACTGCAGAGAGTGATTTCACCTTTTCAAAGAAAGATTTCTGGTAACTCGGTGTCTGCTGCAGTATGTGGCATCCTTTATACCAGACATGGCCTCGTATCCAGCTAGTAGACAACTAACTTCAGGTCCAGCGACCATCCACCTACAAAGCGCTGACAGGTCTTCTGTCAACCCAATTGCTCCCCCATCACCTTTGATCACTGCATTATTGTGCTCATGCGCTTGATCAATCGCCATGCCAGAGAATTCTCTTCTCAACTTGTGGATGATGAAGTTACCATTGTGAAACTCCTTGGCCACGTGAATAGTGATCCACCAGGCTTAGTTAATATTGTTATTTGCAAAGAAGCAAGGCACCAGTTCTGAAAGTGCTTCACAGTACAAGTTGAAGTCTCCTTCTCTGAATGAGCGGATGAGGGTGAATATCGTGAGTTCCATGTCCAGCACAAGACTCCAGAATTGTAACTGTGGACTCTCTTTCTTCCGTTTTTCACACCAATCCTCAAAGGTTATTTCTGATGTGCTAGACTCTTCAGAGCAGAAATCATGATATGCCTTCTTCATCAGTTTGTACAAGCTGCATGCTGTAATCTGGCGTGCTTGTCTTGACTTTGCGACACTGGATGCAGACAGGTAAGACTCTGATGTACCAGTTGAGGCCACCCCTGCTTCCACAATGGCACTGGTCCACCCACTGTCTCGTAGTAATGCTCCTATCGATCTCAGTGAAGCCATTTCTATATGAAGGCC
>NC_061108.1:38895889-38958203 GCF_015104395.2 Macrobrachium nipponense
GAAGTATGAATACTGTATGAATTGTCAGGCAATTTGCATATTTTCATACATTCAACTTACCTGTCAGATACATAAATAGCTAGACTCCGTCGTCCCCGACAGAAATTCAAATTTCGCGGCACACGCTGCAGGTAGGTCAGGTGATCTACCGTCCTGCCCTGGGTGGCAGGATTAGGAACCATTCCCGTTTTCTATTCATATTTTCTCTGTCGCTTGGAATGTAAACAACGTTTGCAGTTCCTCCTGACTTGATTTTTGGATTTCATCGCCATCGATCTTCTGGGCTATCTTTTGCAGGGAAGTACTGGATCTTTGGTTCGGCATACGCATATTAATTTGTTTTAATAACTTTGGCTTCGAAAATTTCGAAGAATTGTTTACGTGTAATTACCGAACTTTTCGGTAGACACTCACATAGTTTGCAAGAAGGAAAATTTTAATATTTATTCATAATAACGTGTAGTAAATGTTAGAATTGATTGAGCTAACTTCCTTCTTGAGGAAGTCAGGAATAGAATTAGTTACGCTTCCTTTAGAAGTTTTTATAGCTCTCGTACTAACGAGCAGTTAGAGCATTAACAATACTAGTAGTGTTGTATCCTCATCTCCTCCTTACTTCACAGAATCTTCAAATTCATATTGCAATTTGAAGACAAAGGAATGTAGCTCAAAATAGGAGCTATTGAAAGGTAAGAAGTGATTTTAGTGTTCACAGTGCATGTGGAGGGTGCATTCTGATCGGCTCTGTTTCGCTCCCAGGCCTAGACCTCTTCCAAGCTCACATACCCAGAGGAGAAGGAAAGTCGAAAGCCTTACGGAGGTTATGGAGAATCCCCACCGATCAGGCGTCCCCTCGGCAGGATCTGTAGAACGTCCCAGACTGCCAAGTTCGCCATTGGAAAGGCGTCCTAAATAGTAGAGGGTGCGTCCGATCGGCTCTGTCTCGCTCTCAGGCCTAGACCTCTTCCAAGCTCACAAGCCCAGAGGAGAAGGAAAGTCGAAAGCCTTACGAAGGTTATGGAGAATCCCCACCGATCGGGCGTTCCCTCGGCAGGATCTGTAGAACGTCCCAGACTGCCAGGGATAGCCATTGGAAAGGCATCCTTTAAAAAGTGCGTCTCTTCTTCCGTTTCTTCATCTTACATCCGAAAAGACGAAGAAAGTACTTGTTTGGAGTTCGGACGATCTGTCGTGTTCTCTGAAAACTAAGAGAACACTGAGCGAGAGGCTGAGAGCCAGCCAGCAAGCTAGCGCGAGCCACGTTCCAACAGCCAGCAGCGAGCCGCGTTCCAACAGACTAGCGCGAGCCGCGTTCCAACAGACTAGCGCGAGCCTCGTTCTTACAGATAAACGCGAGCCGCGTTCCAGCAACTGAGCGCGAGCTGCATTCCAGAACTTTTTTCTTGGCGCAAGGCGCCTTCAAAGAGAAAACAGACGGCTAGACTGAGGAGCCTTATAGTAGAGTGGCAATCAGAAGGATGCTTCCATTGAACGTTTACTGGCAAGAGGCTCGTAAAAGAAGACTAGAGGCGCTCGGATCTATCAGGGCGCACGGGACTTTCCACGCAAGCGGAACGTTCCAGGAGCGAGTCTCCTTTCTAGCGTGCGGAACTATCCAGACGCCAGGCGCTAGGCGCAAGGATCCAGGCGCCAGGCGTCAGAATATTCCAAAATCTTCATTTGAGAGAGAGGTCAGTCGTGAGACTCCTCTTTGAGTTTTTTAACTTGAGCAACTTTCCCCTGGCAAATGTGCAAGATGTCGCACAGGCGGCCGTTGTTTTTTGTCAGAAGGATTCTGATACTAAGAGAAGCCCCTTTTCATTATTCAGAAGACTCCTGTGTTAGGCAGTTCCTCTCAATGCGGACTCTCTCCTTCATCCATGCTCTTCCCTCGTTTTGAGGAGGCAAGAGCTTTGGGAGTTTTTCTTAATAAGAATCTCATCGACGTTTAGGTATGATGGCGGATAGGAAATATCTACTTCCTTCCGTAAACCAAAGTGATGAACAGGAATTCTGTCTCTTCCGCGATTTATGAGAAATCACGAAGTTTAAAGAGTTCCTGGATTAACTTCCATCCTTAAGGATATATATATACTCTTTCTATCGTTCTATTAACGAAAAGAACGAAGATAGTAGAAGGTAGTAGAGTTTCTGCTGTATGAGAATACGATATGGTCAAATCATAAACACATAACGTAGTTACTTCTTTGCTGTGCAATTCAATTACCAGTATCCTTCTACGACTTTCCTAGGAAGGACTACGCTTAAAGGGATTGTTAAGACAACACCTACTTAGCTTCTAGATTTATTGAAGTCTTGTTTCGCTTAAATATGCTTTAATAAGAACTTCCTGAAGTTCGATAATAATTTTATAAGATTCCTTTATTAAATGAGTAGCTGGCAAACTCTGGAAGAGTAAGGCCAGATGGCTAACGGAGACTGCTTTCGCTGAGAGCCTGAGACCAATGCAGTACCATGTAGGTGTCAGTCATGAGCGGTCGGGTTTATCTCTCTCTCCTGCGGGATGGAATAACTATCCATATCTCTCCCCTACAATCGCGGTCTTAACCTCGGATTGAGGAGGATAGTTAAGCTAACATAAATAAAATATTGTATGCCTTTTGCTAAGAAGCTTTCAATAAGAGAGATAGTACAACCTTTCAATGCTGTTTACCGTAGGTAACATTATTAAAGGATTCTATCGCAGCAGAACATTATATTATATAATGCTCTCAGGCTTACGAAAGCATAGCTTATTAGAGTACCTGCTCAGAAGAAGATGGATGAGTCGGATGGGAAACATTCTCTTTGTGGCAGAACTTGTTTCCCTGAATGGACTATACTACGTATATAAAGTTTTTTCCTACTAAGAACGGAATTAACATGTGAAAGGATGTCGGGTACCATAAAGGCACAGGTGTTCTGGCACATAACCTAAAAAGAATTAGAAGGAAGCGCCAGCCTGGCGCAAGTTGCGTCAGCTTGGCACATAGCGCTAGAAGCGCCAACCTGACGCAATGCGGCAGAAGCGCCAGCCTGGCGCAGTGAGCCAAGAGCACCATCCAAGATTTTCTCGTTTTAGCGAGTTTATTAACTAAGAGTCCAGTAGCCTCTCGGACGCCAGGCTCGGTAACGGCAAGATTCGTTCCTGATTTCGTTACCCATTTAATCACTTAGGCCAATTCCACGACTCTCTCATATCGCAAAGAGCATCGAGAATCTCTTTTTTCGCTCCTGTTCGCGTTAACAAAGAGAACCTTCTCGATCGACGATAATAACTGTTAACATGTTTAAACATTTATTGGAAAGAGTTGTGAGAACCTGCGGAAAGTCTTCTTCATAGATCTCTTAGTAAGTAGAAAGACGAACAGGCTTCCTATAGACTGCTTCCTTTTCCTCGAACCAAGAGAGGTAGCAATATACGCCATCTTTATTTTTTTTTTAGAAAGGGGAATAAACTTTAGTCTTTTTTCCCCTAAATATAAATTATTTGCAGAATTTAAGATAAATGGGGCGTCAAAGAAAGAGAAGATAGTACTTTATGCCTCATTTTGGCCTTAGAGAGGTGGATTCACAGAGGTCACGTTCTTCTCACAGCATGTTTTTGGAAGTCTTTTCCAAGACAGTCTGAATATTCTATCAGCATCTATTATAAATGGACCTTAACAACCTCTCCACTCTGAGTTGTCTGCGTGCAGACTGACCAGAAGTGGACATGAATGAGAGGATTTTTCAAGGTAAATGACAATAGTCATGGACAGATATAGAATTGCTGCAGATCGTGCTAGAGGGAATGAGGAAGCTGTCCTCTTTCGATACCTCTTTGAACCACATAGCGGTTTTTTCTTCCCTTTCAGAGGGAAGAATCACCTTTGTATATATCTGCTATCAAGAACGCAGTAAAAGGCTATACTCTGTCTTTATAAAGGGATTGGAGATAGCAGAGGATTAAGATCTTCAGGATCTTATACGATACCTCAGTATGACAAGAGTAGGATATCATGTACTTCTAATGGGATCTTTTTTTGTGGCCACAGATTCTATGTTCCGACAAGATGGAACTGCTCCTCATCAAACTTTCTTTGAGAAATTTTTATGAGGGATTATTGTTGTTTCTCTTGGTCCCAAACAATCAAGAAGACAAGTGAATTTTTTGAGCATTGGAATCTCGCATCAGATTCTATGGAGATTAGGCAATGGGTTCTTGCCAGCATAGTATGTCTGGCAAAAGAACTAAAACCCCCTATTCCTGATTCAATGTTTTCAGATAGAGGTTTCGTTGTCCAGGCAGGTACTTACGTTTTCATCTACAGTAGAATGGTTAAAACGTTTGCCTACAGAGTCTTTGGAATGCGATGACGGCTCGAAATGCTTCCCAGAAGGTGTTCAGAGGGATACAAAAAAAGAGCTAGAAATCAGGAGTACTCCCAATTTCAGCTCGGAGTCTCCTTCGACTTCCAAGCTTCTTCCCCTCCTTCGGACAAGGATAGGGAAGATTCTGCAATGAGAAGCCCCTTCAACAGGTAAGAAGAGATCTCATGAGCAAGGGAAGTACTCAAGAAGGATCCTCCTCGGAGGAAGACTCTTATCTCTCATACTGTTAGATATCCTATCGTATACTGATGTAGCTGACTACAATCACCTCCCCTTGCCGGAGAGGCCAAAGCTCAAAGTGGAAGAATTTCTTCCACCCTTCTCCAGTCTTGTGATTTACTATTGTGGATGTTCAGGACTTTCGGACAATGTAGCGCCAACCAGGAGCCTTATGCTAAAACAGGCGTAAAAAATGCCAGAGGCAGACAGCCCCACCCAAGAACACTGTCATTGTCTGATGAGGAGAAAGACCGGGCCTACAACCTGACACAGATGCGCTAGATGCGAACATATAGGACAGATAAGAGTGTCCGATGTGGACATCGCCAGACATCCTCGAGACTCTACCAAGCTCGAAGCTCCGGCAAGTGGGGAGGAGTCAACCAGGCGCGAGGCACCAGGCAGGAGCGAGCGCCAGGTAGGCGCGATGTACCAGCCAGCCGCGAAGCTCCAGGCAGGCACAAAGCGCCAACCTGGCGCAAGACGCCAGCCAGGCGCGAGGAGCCAGCAGGCGCGAGGATCCAGCCAGGCGCAAGCTAGGCTCTAGGCGCAAATCTCCAGCTAAGGTGCGAGGCGTCAACCAGATGCGAGGCGCCAGTCAAGCGAAATGGTACCAGACAAGCGCTAGGCTCCAAACCAATAGCGAAGCACCAGCCAGGCGCGAGGTTCCTGCCAGGCTTCAGGCTTCAGACGGGAAAGATCCATTTCAAGAAAGCCCTGGTCTTCTTTGAAACATGGAGATCTCCTAAGCACTTCATAAGTGACTTGATTCCTTCAAACAGCTGAGAATTAAAAGCAAGGAAGTGCGCGCTTTTGCAAATTCTTGTTCTTTACATAACAATATGTCATATAAGACATATTAGCTGTGTTGTACGGTAGAGGCAACTCTGTGTTGACTTCTCATTACACAAAGGATGTCAAGTTAACCTACGAGAGATCCTTCTCTTTTGGTTTATACATTTCTGCGGATACGTTACTGGGATAAGGAGCCGACACTGATCCTTAACTTTGAGTTAAAGTTATTTAACTTAGTGAAATTATTGGGGTTTTTGAAAGGAGTGTGGGGATAACTCTTTTCAATTTGAGCGCAAGAACCCTCGTTGTTAGGATCAGTGATCGGGATCGGTGTTGCGCTCCTTCATAAAGTGTATTGTCATAGAAGTGGTCCAGTACCCATTGACAAAGTCCTTTCAGGCTCTGCCGAGTAAGCGGTTCATACCCCATCGGCAGACCCACAAGAACTCTTAGCCATAGATCACATATCTCGCTAAGTCTTGAGGTGAATGCAGACTACCTGGGCAACAGCCACGAAGTCTACAACCTATCAGATAGGAACCAAGGTTATTTATACCTACAACATATGTTGTTTACCTGTCTATTCCATGTTAGCTGTCTCTTACCCTTCACCAAAGGGTGTCAATCAGCTATGTATATATCTGACAGGTAAGTTGATTGTATGAAACAAATGATATTGTTATTAATACAATAAAAGTTTCATACATACTTACCTGGCAGATATATACGATTAATGGCCCACCCAGCCTCCCCGCAGGAGACAGGTGGAAGAGAGAAAATATGAATAGAAAACGGGAATGGTTCCTAATCCTGCCACCCAGGGCAGGACGGTAGATCACCTGACCTACCTGCAGCGTGTGCCGCGAAATTTGAATTTCTGTCGGGGACGACGGAGTCTTAGCTATGTATATATCTGCCAGGTAAGTATGTATGAAACTTTATTGTATTATAACAATATCATGTTTTTGAGGTCTGCTAAGTAAGATTATTGCTTGTGCATAGCATTGTGTAAATCCCAAAGACTTCTGGTTGCCCTGTTTACTCTACCCAAACTTTGTTTTGTTATTTTGTCTTATTAATGTATAAGCTTTTGTCATTTCATAACCATATTTGATTTTTACTTACACTGAAACACCCAGCAATTTGACAGGTTGGTGTAGCATCGGCCATTTCTGTTGGCACTACCGCTGTATCTGTGGCTCCTGTGAATCTAACAAATAATTTGATAACGACCACAACCACACAGCATCCTACCATACATTACCCTCCGAATACTAACCGCCTG
The DNA here is from genome assembly GCF_015104395.2 of Macrobrachium nipponense. Taxonomy (NCBI): domain Eukaryota; kingdom Metazoa; phylum Arthropoda; class Malacostraca; order Decapoda; family Palaemonidae; genus Macrobrachium; species Macrobrachium nipponense. The sequence continues at coordinate 38,902,563 of NC_061108.1, forward strand.
CCGCCAGGAACTATTGTTAAAGTTGCCCATGCCCCCATCCCTCATGGAGCGTCATCTACCACCCAGCACACTCAGCTTCTTGTACCAGCTTCTGCATCACAGGTTTGGTATACTTTGTTGTGTTAATTTTATGTATGGGGTTGTGATAAAGCTTACATACAGTCTCTTTAAGTTTTATATTTTAAGAATCCAAATTTAATGCATTAGTGTGTGAACACCATTTGCAGTGTTGTTTCACCACAAAGCCATGACTCATCTGCAGCCCACTTTCATGGTCTTTGTTTAAGGGGGCTGGCCGGAACCCCTATATATGGGGGTATAGGGCAAAAAATGTAAAGTCATGAAAAAATTCATGGAGCTTCATATGGCAATTGAGAATATGTATACGAAATATTTCGTCAAAATTCCTCTTACTTTCATAGTTACAGGGTAATTAGTAAACATAACTAAATAAGCCTAAAACATTCATCCGTACAAGAAAATGCAATATTTCTTCTGTTCTCGTAAATTTTGATAATTATTGTCAAAGAAATTGTGAGAAATGGCATGTGTAGAGATTCCGTGGGCCGCAGAGGGGAGTATCACTGTTCAACCATGATCAGTGTGAGCACAGATTTCAAGTAGTCTACACGTTCGAGTTCACCTCTGACATTCGCTTGCTTTTATGTATGCTTATCTATGTTTTGACAAGAATTTCATCATGCCAATGAGGAAAAGACAAGGAAAACATCTCGCTAACATAAAGACGAAGAAAATTCGCTCTAATATGATTACAGATTTTCATAATATATGCGATATTAGCGTAGTTAGTGAAGAGAGAGAGAGGGAGGGTTGCGTAGTAAGTAAACGCCCCCGTCTTGCCTGAAGCACACGTCACACTGTCCCCCAGTCTACAATCTTTGAGCAAAGGGATCTTAATTTATGATAAATAACATAGTTTTGGTTTATTAATACCCAAAAAGGAATATCAAATTCATAATAATCATGATTTATTAACATTGTCTTTGTAAAAAGAGAGTACAACTTTGAATTTTACCACTTGACATTCTCTTGCATTTACATTTGTTTATTTTTGTTTCGGCAAGAATTTCATCATGCCAAACGGAAAATACTAGGAAAACATCTAGGTAACATACAGAAGAAGAAAATTCGCTGTAATAAGCAGAGTTAGTGAAGGAAAGAGAGAGAGTTGCATAGGAAGGAGTGCCCCGTCTTGCCTGACACAGTGCCCCAAGCTACGATATATGAGCAAAGGGATCATAATTTATGATTAAATTATGATAAATAAAATAGTTTTGATTTATTAATACACAAAAAAGAAATATACATTCATAATAATCATTATTTATCAACATTGTCGTTATAAAAATACGAAGAAAAACTTTGAACGCCCGTATCTCAAAACTATAGAAAATTAACTCTTCATTTGATTGGAGGTCTACATCAAGTCTATATATGGTAGTAATCCCAGGTCTTAATATTAAATATCAAGGGAGGAGATAGAATTTGAAAAATGGTTATTTTCGGGATAAATAGCCCTGGCGTCACAAACCAAAGGTCAGAGGCAAAAATCACATGCGGTTTGGAGATGTCCCAAGTCTCCTTATTAAGTGGTATGAATATCAAAGTCCTGTCCTTAAAGAATGGCATTAGCCGGCCGGCCCCCTTAACCCTCTTACGCCGAAGCGGTAAAAAAATGTCTCCCATGTGCCGGAGGTGTTTCAGAGTGAGCGCGGAATCGGAAAAAATATTTTTTTCAAAAAATCACAGCGCGCTTAGTTTTCAAGATTAAGAGTTCATTTTTGGCTCCATTTTTTGTCATTGGCTGAAGTTTAGTATGCAACCATCAGAAATTAAAAAAATTATTATCATATATAAATAATGCGATATATGATAGCGCAAAAACAGAATTTCATATATAATTGTATTCAAATTGCGCTGTGCGCAAAACGGTCAAAAGGTAACAAGTTACTTTTTCGTTGTAATGTACACTAAATTGCGATCATTTTGGTATATAACACATTGTAAAACGATAAAAGCAACAATATTATCACAAAATAAGCATGAATTCGTAGCGCGAGGACGAAACAAATATTTTTTTCAAAAATTCACCATAAATCTAAATATGTCCTAGAGGACTTCCAATTTTCTTTCAAAAATGAAGACAAATTATTGAATATTACTATACTGTAAGAGTATTAGCTTACAATTGCAGTTTTTGACCATATCTGACGAGTTAAAGTTGACCGAATGTCGAATTTTTTTATATATATATTTTTTATATGCAATTATTTCGGAAATAAGAAAAGCTACAACCTTCAAATATTTTTTTGTTTTATTCTACATAAAATTGCGCACATTTTCATATATAAAAAACACTATGAAATGCCTAATATGAAACTGAGCAAATATTCCGAGAATGGGACGTACGCATTTCGGAGATTTGTGGCGGAGAATCCGCGAGCGGAGGGAAGGAAAGATTTTTTTTTAAATTCACCATAAATCTAAATATTTTGCTAGAGACTTTGAATTTGTTTCAAGATGAAGATAAATGACTGAATATTACAGACTGTAAAGAGTTTTTAGCTTACAATTGCGTTTTTTTGACCATTTCGGTAGAGTCAAAATTGACCGAACGTGGTTTTTTTGTATTTATCGTGATTTATATGCAAATATTTAAAAAAATGAGAAAAGCTACAACCTTCAATTATTTTTTGTTGTGTTCTACATGAAATTGCACACATTTTCATATATAAAACTTTATGTAACGGCTAATTTAAAATGGTGCAAACATTACCACAATTGCACGTATGATTTTTTCGGAAGAGTTACCGCGCGGATGTAAAGAAAATGTTATTTTTTTCATAAATTCACCATAAATCAAAATATTGTGCTAGAGACTTCCAATTTGTTGCAAAATGAAGGTAAATGCTTGAATATTACTAGAATATAAGCGTTTTAGCTTACAATTGCGTTTTTCGACCATTTCGGTAGTGTCAAAAGTTGACCAAAGGTTGAAATTTTGGGAATTATCGTTATTTATATGAAAATATCTCAAACTGATAAAAGCTACGACCATGGGTTTGTTTTAGTTGTATTGTGCATGAATTGCGCACATTTCCATATATAAAACTTTATATAACGGCTAATTTTAAAATGGTGCAAACATTACCACAATCGCATGTATGATTTTTTCGGAAGAGTTACCGCGCGGACGTAAGGAAAAAGTTTTTTCATAAGTTCGCCATAAATCGAAATATGTGCTAGAGACTTCCAATTAGTAGCAAAATTAAGGTAAATGATTGAATATTACTAAAATATAAGAGTTTTAGCTTACAATTGTGTTTTTCGACTATTTCGGTAGAGTCAAAGTTGACCGAAGGTTGAAATTTTGGCAATTATCGTTATTTATATAAAAATATATCAAAACTGATAAAAGCTACAATCATGAGTATTTTATTGTTGTATTCTACATAAAAATGCGCACATTTTCATATATAATACTTCATGTAACGGCTAATTTACAATGGTACAAAAATTATGTCAAAGTGACGAAATAATTTCCGAGATGTGTCACAGATTCTTTTTAGTGCGGCAAGAAAGAAATTCGCGCTTGTGCGCCTGCGTAACGATTGTAAACAAAACAACACCTTGATCCGTGAACTCCCAGCATCCCCCAAGGCGCGTGATTCAAAAGTATTAGGCTGGTAGGCCTATAAGTATTTTTTCGCAAATTTAAAAAAAAACTGTTGTAAGTCGATGTAAAATACGTCCAGTCGGCACACGGGAGACAAAAAATGTTGACGTAAAATATGTCCAGTCGGCGTAAGAGGGTTAATGCCCCAGGAAGCACTGCTGAATGGGGCCGGCCAGCTAATGCCATTTTTTAAGGACAGGACTTTGACATTCATACCACTTAATAAGGTGACTTGGGACATCTCCAAACCGCATTTGATTTTCACCTCTGACCTAAGGTTTTGTGACGCCATGGCTATTTATCCTGAAAATAACCATTTTTCAAATTCTATCTCCTCCCTTGATATTTAATATTAAGACCTCCAATGAAATGAAGAGTTATTTTTCTAAAAGTCATTTTTTTACTAGATATGAATTTTTTCATTATGGTAATAAAATAATCCCCATAAATCAGTGAAAAAAAAATAGGAAAAAAGTGCTTCATTTGATTGTTCTATAATGTCTTTCTTAGTTATATACCAAATTTCAATGCTATAGCTTTAAAGCTAAGGGAGAAGATAGAATTTGCAGGTCAATAAGTATATTTTTGAGATATGGGCTTTCAAAGTTTTTTGTAATTTTACAAAGGTAATGTAAGTAAATTGTGATTATTATGAATTTTATATTTCTTTTTTGGGTATTAATAAACCTAAACTATGTTATTTGTCATCATCATAAATGAAGATCCCTTTGCTCATAGATCATAGCCTGGGGCACTGTGTCTGGTGAGACGGGCACTCCTTCCTTTCTCTCTCTCTTACTAACTCTGCTTATTAGAGCGAATTTTCTTCTTCTGTAGGTTAGCAAGATGTTGTCCTTGTCTTTTCCTCTTTGGTATCATGAAATTAATTTTTGGGTATTAACCCTTAAACGCCGAATGGACGTATTAAATGTCGAGTCAAAATCTCCCCCGATTTCCGAATGGACGTACCATACGTCGGCTCAAAAAAGTTTTTTTAAAAATTTGTGGGAAAATACTTTTAGGCCTACCAGCCGAAAACTTTTGAATCACGCGCCTTGGGGGATGCTGGGAGTTCACAGATCAAGGCGTTGTTTTGTTTACAATCGTTACGCAGCGCGCAAGCACGAATTTCTTTCTTATCGCACTAAAAAAGTATCATGACACATCTCAAAAATTATTTCGTCACTTTGACATAATTTTTTGCACCATTTTAAATTATCCGTTACATGAAGTATTATATATGAAAATGTGCGCAATTTCATTTAGAATACAACAAAAAAATAGTCATGATTGTAGCTTTTATCAGTTTTGAAATATTTCCATATAAATAACGATAAGTGCCAAAATTTCAACCTTCGGTCAACTTTGACTCTACCGAAGGTGGTTGAAAAACGCAATTGTAAGCTAAAACGCTTATATTGTAGTAATATTCAACTATTTACCTTAATTTTGCAACAAATTGGAAGTCTCTAGCACAATATTTTGATTTATGGTGAATTTATGAAAAAACTATTTCCTTACGTCCGCGCGGTAACTCTTCCGAAGAAAATCATACATGCGATTGTGGTAATGTTTGCACCATTTTAAAATTAGCCGTTACATAAAGTTTTATATATGGAAATGTGCGCAATTTTCATGCACAATACAACTAAAAACAACCCATGCTTGTAGTTTTATCAGTTTTGAGATATTTTCATATAAAAAAATGATAAGTGACAAATTTTCAACCTTCGGTCAATTTTGACTCTACCGAAATGGTCGAAAAAACGCAATTGTAAGCTAAAACTCTTATATTTTAGTAATATTTCAATCATTTACCTTCATTTTGTAACAAATTGGAAGTCTCTAGCACAATATTTATTTTTTTAATTTTTTTTTTATTTTAAATAAAAAAATTTCGAGTTAATGGTGAATTTATGAAAAAATAACATTTTCCTTACGTTTGCGCGGTAACTCTTCCGAAAAAATCATACGTGCAATTGTGGTAATGTTTGCACCATTTTAAATTAGCCGTTACATAAAGTTTTATATAGAAAATGTGCACAATTTCATGTAGAATACAACAAAAATAATTGAAGGTTGTAGCTTTTCTCATTTTTTAAAATATTTGCATATAAATCACGATAAATAGAAAAAAAACCATGTTCGGTGGTCAACTTTGACTCTACCGAAATGGTCAAAAACACAATTGTAAGCTAAAACTCTTATATTTTAGTAATATTCAATCATATACCTTCATTTTGCAACAAATTCGAAGTCTCTAGCACAATATTTCGATTTATGGTGAATTTATGAAAAAAAACTTTCCTTCCCTCCGCGAGCGGATTCTCCGCCATAAAATCTCCGAATTGCGTACATCGCATTCTCGGAAAATTTGCTCCGTTTCATATTAGGCATTTCATAGAGTTTTATATATGAAAATGTGTGCAATTTCATGTAGAATAAAAGGAAAAATATTTGAAGGTTGTAGCTTTTCTAATTTCCAAAATAATTGCATATAAAAAAAAATTTATAAAAAAATTTTGACATTTGGTCATTTTTAACTCGTCGGAAATGGTCGAAAACTGCAATTGTAAGCTAAAAACTCCTTACAGTATCATAATATTCCATCATTTAACTTCATCTTGAAACAAATTCGAAGAGTGTCCTATAACAATATTTATTATTAGATTTTTGGTGAATTTAAAAAAAAATATATTTTTTTACGTCCGCTCGTTACGAATTCATGCATCATTTTGTGATAATATTTTCTCTGTGTTGCTTTTATCATTTTACAATGTGTTATATACCAAAAAGATCGCAATTTAGTTTACATTACAACGAAAAAAAAGTAACTTGTTACCTTTAACCGTTTTGCGCACAGCGCGATTTGAATACAATTATATATGAAATTTCGTTTTTGCGCTATCATATATCGCATTATTTATATATGATAATGATAATTTTTATCATTTCTGATGGTTGCATACTAAAATTCAGGCAATGACAAAAAAAGGAGCCAAAATGAACTCTTAATCTTGAAAACTAAGCGCGCTGTGATTTTTTGAAAAAATTATTTTTTTCCGCTTCCGGGCTCACTCCAAACTGGCCCCGGCATTCAGGAGAGGTTTTGCTTTTTACCACTTTGGCGTTTAAGGGTTAATTGAATAAAAGCAATTTCTTTATTAAAAATGACTTCTTGTATTAAGATAGTTTTGTATGTCTAATGCTATTAGTATTTATTCAGTTCATTGCATAACAGAAAGCCTTTAAGGAGTACAGTCACCTCTGAATTAACGCGAGGGTTACGTTCCTGGAGAGCTCGCGTTACTCAAAAACGGGTTATTTGAACTTTACTTTTTTGCTAAGTACAACCAAATTGGATAACATTAACATCCATTTGTACGTTTGGCTTGTATTTCAACCATCGTATGATAGTAAACATTACCGTAGTTTATGTTATAAATAAACAACGATTATGTAAGAATAAGACATCTATTTTTATGTAATACGTAACTGTATTTGCTATAGATCAAAGATCAGCAAGGAAATATGCTGTTAAATTTAAACCATGTTGTAGCTGAAGCTGAGAAAGCTGTTCAAGCTGCTAGTGATTATTAATGTGCATCGGCAACAAGGATAAAGCTCCCATAAAGTTATGACATCATACACAACCTTAGATAAAATCGAGAGAAAATCATTTTAATCAAAATTACTGGACTTGAAACAACAAATTTTACTGTTGTTTTCGCGCCAATAAAAGATAAATAACGTAAAGCTTGTTGTGTACATTCAACTTCCCTGTCAGATATATACTTAGCTATAGACTCAGTCGTTCCCGACAGAAATTCAAATTTCGCGGCACACGCTACAGGTAGGTCAGGTGATCTACCGCCCTGCCGCTGGGTGGCAGGACTAGGAACCATTCCCGTTTTCTAATCAGATTTTCTCTGTCACCGGTACCGACGACATCGTTGTTGGTTCCGCCTGACCTGATATTCATTTTTCTTCGCCATTAATCTTCTGGACTGTCTTTTTTGGTGACGTACTGGATTGTTGGTTTGGCATACGTTTTAGTGGACTGTTTTTTGGATTTCGCTGTGGATTTCTCTTAGAATGTCTGACTCTAGTTATGCAATTAGAGTATGTGTGAACGAGGGTTGTAGTGTAAGCCTACCGAAAGGTTCGGTAGATCCGCACACGGTATGCAAGCGGTGCAGGGAGCGTGAATGTTCTTTCACTAATACGTGTGAGGAATGTAAGAATTTGAGTGAGGATGAATGGATGACTTTAACATCCTACTTAAGGAAGTTGGAGAAGGATAGGATTAGAAAAGCTTCTTCACGAAGCTGGAGTAGATCTCGTTCTAACAAGTTAGGATGGAGCTCAAAATGCGAGCTTTGGAAGGTAAGCACAGTGCAGTGGATAGTGATTTCAGTGTACCCAGTGCAGTGGAGGGGGCGTCTGATCGGCTCTGCAACGCTCCCAGGCCTAGACCTCTTCCAAGCTCCCAGGCCCAGAGGAGAAGGAATGTCAGAAGCCTTACGGAGGTTGTGGAGGATCCCCACCGATCAGGCGTCCCTTCGGCAGGATCTGTGTCGTCCCAGACTGCCAAGGATCGCCGTTGCAAAGGCATCCTGAGAGAGTGCTTCTCGTCTTCGGATTCTGTGTCGCCCAGGCGCGGCTGGAGCTCTGCCGAACAGTCGAGGCCCTTGAAGAGGAGTTGGAAAGCGCCTACCTTGGATTCCAGCCCTGAGCACTTCCCAGAAAGTTCTTCTGTGATTAGGAAGAGAGCCAAGAGAGCCCTGTTTTCGCCAGCTTTCGACAGGGAGTCCCCTTCTCCCTCCAGGCCTCCGTCTCCTCCTTCTGACAAGGAGCGGGAGATCCTACAACTAAGATTCTACGTAACTTGCAGGAGCAAATCTCGTCCCTTGTAGGAGTGCTTATGAAGGATCCTCCGTGCAGGAAGGACACTTCTCTTCCCGTTAAGAGGTCCTCTCGTCCCCTGGACGTTCCTAGCTCTAAGCTCCTCTCTACAGCTCCTCGTTCTAAGAAGAGAGCCTGCGATACGCCCGCTTCTCACTTGTCTCCTCGGAAGCACGAGGCTCGGGAACGCTTAGCGACCGAGTTTTCGTCTTCTTCCAATCAAGAAGCCCCAGCCAAGCATGAGGCTCTTCCCAGGCGCGAGAAGTCAGCCAGGCGCAAGTCGCCGGACAAGCGCCAGTCTCCAGCCAGACGGCGGTCGCCAGCCCAGCTTGGATCCCCAGCCAAGCACCAGCCATGCTCCAGGCGCGAGCTGCTTCCCAGCCGCTCAGCGCCAGCCAGCCACGAGTCCCCGGTCAGGCGCGAGCTTTCTTCCAAGCACAAAGCGCCTGCCAGGCGCGAGCCGCCAGTCAGACGCTTAATTTCTTCATAGAGAGAGACTTCTTCCAGGCGCATGCTGACTACCAGGTGCGAGGATCCTGCCGATCGCGATCCTCTTCCCAGCCGCGAAGCGCCTACCAGACACGAAGCTTCTTCTAAGCGTGAGGCTTCGGTCAGTCACAAGTCTCCTAGCTACAGAGAGAAGTTTAGCAGACGTTATCCTCTCTCTTTTCTCTATGTACCGGATGGACACAAAGACTCCTTCCAGACGCCCTGAGGCCTAGGTTAGCTCGCCAAAGCTTCCCTCCCTAACAGCTCCGTTCCTGGTTGCAGCAAGACGTCTTTTAGACACAATACTTCTCCCAGCTTAGAGGAATCTTCCAGGCGCCAGTTCAAAGATCTCCGGATTTAGTATGCTCTTCTTCAGACAGGAGCCCCTCTCCTTGAGGACAGAAGACGGTTGTATCAGACAACTCCTCTCTTCGTAAGCATTCTCCTTCGGTTGATCGCTCTCCCCATACCAGAATGACGAGGCAAGAGCTGGAGGAGATTTCCGACGAGGAATCTACGAGAGTAGCGGCGCTATCGGACTACAAGACCTTGGCAGCTTTACTTATTCAGGAGTTTGGAGACTCCCTCAGTCTGACCGCCCCTCCTCCTCGTGCTTTGTTTACGAGCACAAAGGCGACGAAATCCTCCTCCTTCCTGAAAATGCACCCGGCCATTTCTATGAAGAAAGCCCTCCAGTTGGTAGGGGCTCGGTTCAGCTCTAAGGAAGAAGCAGGGAAAACTGTCTTCTCCTGTCCTCCTTCCAGACTTTGAGGAAAAAGAGGCATTTGGTATGAGATGGGGGAAGCAATGGGACTGGCTCTTCCTTCGTCTGCAGAAGTGGATTTCTCCACTCTAGTGGATTCGACAAGGAGACATGCCCTGTCTACAGTCAAGACCACATGGGGTATGTCAGAGATGGACCACCTCCTCAAGGGATTATTCCGGGTCTTGGAAGTTTTTAACTTTCTGGACTGGTCCCTTGGGGTGTTGGCCAAGAAGACGCAAGAACCGGACTTTCTTAGCCCCGAAGTTCTTCACAGCATCTTGTCCTGTATGGACAAAGCTGTCCAAGACGGATCTGGAGAAGTAGCCTCCCTCTTTGGGGCAGGTATACTTAAGAAGAGAGCAGTCTTTAGTTCCTTATTAACGAAATCTGTCTCTCCAGCTCAGAGGGCGTCTCTGTTATACGCGCCTCTGTCGAAACAGCTTTTCCCTTCTCAGTTAGTGAGAGACATCTCTCACTCACTCACTCAATGAGAAGGCAACCCAGGATCTCTTAGCCCAATCAGCGAAGAAGACTCGTCCTGCTGTGCCACCTGTTAAGAAGGAAAGTTGGGCTCCTCAAGCGCCCTTTCGGGGAGGTCCTTCTTCGCGATCCACCTCCAGAAAGAAAGGACCAGTCAAGAGAGGGAGGTCATCTTTTAGACCTTTCAAGAAGGAAAAATGATTCATTAGTCCTCCAGACAGCAGTGGGCGCCAGGCTGCTGAAGTTCTTGGAATCCTGGGCTGTGAGAGGAGCGGACCACTGGACCCTCTTAATCCTAAGGAAGGGATATCTCATCCCCTTCAAAGACAGACCACCCTTGACTTCGACTCCAAGGGAGTTGTCTGCAAAGTACAAAGACCCTGTCCTGCGAAGGTCTCTCCTTCTCCTTGTGGATCAGATGTTGGAGAAGGGGGCCATCGAATTAGTACAAGATCCCCACTCCCAAGGCTTTTACAATCGCCTTTTCCTTGTTCCGAAAGCCTCAGGGGGGTGGAGACCGGTACTAGACGTGAGCGCACTGAACCAATTCGTGGAGAAGAGGAAGTTCTCCATGGAGACCACATCCTCGGTTCTTGCGGCTCTCCGTCCGGGAGATTGGATGGTCTCCCTGGACCTTCAAGACGCTTATTTTCATGTCCCTCTGCATCCTTCATCAAAGAAGTTTCTTCGTTTCATGATCCAGGGGAAGATATATCAGTTCAGGGCTTTGTGCTTCGGCCTTTCGACGGCCCCCCAAGTTTTCACGGTCTTATGAAGAATGTAGCTCGTTGGCTGCATTTGAAGGGGGTGAGCATCTCACTTTACCTGGACAACTGGCTCATCAGAGCCAAGTCAGAACAGCAATGTCTGGAGGACTTGTCTACGACCCTAGACCTAGTACGGTCACTTGGACTTCTGGTGAACCTTGAGAAATCCCAGATGATCCCCAGCCAGAACCTTGTCTATCTGGGGATTCAGATGGATTCTCTGGGTTTTAGAGTTTTTCAATCTCAGGAAAGGCTCAATCGAGGCTTGGAAATTAGGGAAAGAACGGAGCTCAGCGAGGGAATGGCTGAGCCTGCTGGGGACCCTTTCCTCGCTGGAGCAGTTCTTTTCCCTAGGGAGGCTCAACTTAAGACCTCTGCAATTCTACCTACAGAGGATATGGAATCGGAAGACAGGAGATCTGTCAGGCTCCTTTCCGATCAATCAGGAAGTGAAAACCCACCTGGCTTGGTGGTTGGTTCCGCTCAAAAGGAACATAGGTATGTCCCTGTCGATTCAGAGCCCGCACCTAGTGTTGTTCTCCGACGCGTCGGAGACAGGCTGGGGAGCAACACTAGGAGCGAGGGAAGTGTCAGGCACCTGGACAGGGGAACAGGTGCCCTGGCACATCAGCTCAAAGGAGCTTTTGGCTATCCATCTAGCCCTAAAATCCTTCGAATCAGAAGTCAGAGGCGTGGTAGTCCAAGTCAACTCGGACAACACCACGGCTCTGGCTTGCATTCGAAAACAAGGAGGGACCCACTCTTTCTCCCTCTACGAGTTGGCAAGAGATCTTCTGATTTGGGCGGAGGAACGAAACATTACTCTCCTTACAAGGTTCGTTCAAGGAGAAAATAACGTGAGGGCGGACCTGTTGAGCAGGAAGAACCAGGTCCTTCCAACAGAGTGGACCCTCCACCTCAAAGTATGTCAAAGGCTTTGGAACCTGTGGGGAAAACCACAGATAGATCTTTTCACCACGTTCCTCAACAAAAGGATGGACAACTTCTGCTCGTCAATCGAGGATCCGAGAGCCATAGCAGTCGATGCCCTCCTCCTAGACTGGTCGGGCATAGATGCCTACGCCTTCCCCCCATTCAAGTTGGTGAGGGAAGTAATAAGAAAGTTCGTGGCCTCGACAGGAACGAGACTGACCCTCATCGCTCCCTACTGGCCCGCACAAGATTGGTTCACAAAGGTACTGGAATGGATAGTGGACTTCCCCAGATCTCTTCCTGTAAGGACAGATCTGCTCAGACAACCCCACTTCGAGAGGTTTCACAAAAACCTCCCCGCTCTCTCCCTGACTGCCTTTTGACTATCGAAAGACTCGTCAGAGCGAGAGGCTTTTCGCGAAAGGCTGCCAGCGCGATTGCCAGAGCCCGTAGGTCCTCAACCTTACGGGTGTATCAGTCGAAGTGGGAAGTCTTCCGGAGATGGTGCAGGTCGAAGAAGCTGTCCTCCTCCAGTACCTCTGTGACCGAGATTGCTGATTTTCTTCTCTTCCTGAGAGAAGAATCTCATCTAGCTGTATCTACGATTAAAGGATACAGGAATATGCTTTCCGCTGTCTTTAGGAATAGGGGCCTAAAGATAGCGGAGGACAATGATCTTCATGATCTTATTCGGTCCTTCAAGACATCCAAGAACAGGTCCTCACTTCCACCTAGTTGGAATCTTGACATGGTCCTCAGATTCCTTACTTCAGAAAAATTCGAACCTCCTCATCAGGCTTCCTTTAGAGACCTTACAAGGAAATGCATTTTTCTCTTGGCCCTCGCGACAGCCAAGAGGACAAGTGAACTACATGCATTGGATTCTAGTGTCGGTTTCAGAGGAGACTCGGCAATATGTTCTTTTAAGCCATTATTTCTGGCAAAGAACGAAAACCCTTCAAAGCCTTGGCCCAGGAGTTTTGAAGTGAAAGGACTTTCCCCCTTGGTAGGGAGGGAAAAGGAGAGGTCTCTTTGCCCAGTAAGGATACTCAAGTTCTATCTTCAGAGGAAGAAACAACTTAAGGGTTGCTTACAGAGTCTCTGGTGTGCGGTAAGAGACCCCAGGAGACCCTTGTCTAAAAACGCCCTGGCCTTTTTTGTGAGAAGTGTGATCTCTGAAGCGCATGAGAAGTGCCATGATGACTCCTTCAAGCAGCTAAGAGTTATGGCACATGAGGTGCGAGCAGTTGCGACGTCGCTATCTTATCTAGATAAATGTTGATGAAGGACATTCTAGCTGCAACGTACTGGAAATGCAACTCTGTCTTTGCATCCCATTACCTGAAGGATGTTAGAGTTACGTACGACAAATGCTTCTCTCTTGGTCCATATGTATCTGCGGATTCAGTTCTGGGACAGGGAGCTGATACTGATCCTTTATTAGTGTAGTTAGTTTTTCAATTATTCGGTGTTGAGTTTTTAGGGTTGTTTGAAAGGATGTTCGGGGATAACTCCTTTCAATCTTAGTACTAACCCGGGTGTTAGGATCAGGTGGTCGGGATCGGTGTTGTGCTCCTTGATGATGCCATTAGGCAAGGTGTTTTGTCATTTAAGTGGATTAGCACTCATTGACAAAGATCCTCAGGCTCTGTTGCCAGTAAGCAGATAAGACCCCATTGACAGATCCACAAGAACTCTTAGCATGAGGTCACTACCTCGCTGAGGCTCTTGAGGTGAAGCAGGCTCCTGGGCAGTAGCCATGAAGTCTTCTGCCTAACCAGGTAGGAACCAAGGTTTTTTATATTTACCTACAACGTATGTTGTTTTTCCTGTCTATTTCAGTAGTTAGCTGTCTCTTACCCACCACCAAGGGTGCCAATCAGCTAAGTATATATCTGACATGGAAGTTGAATGTACAAAAATGATATTGTTATGATACAATAAAGTTTTGTACATACTTACCTGGCAGATATATACAATTGAATGGCCCACCCAGCCTCCCCTCAGGAGACAGGTGGAAGAGCAAATCTGATTAGAAAACAGGAATGGTTCCTAGTCCTGCCACCCAGCGGCAGGGTGGTAGATCACCTGACCTACCTGTAGCGTGTGCCGCAAAATTTGAATTTCTGTCGGGAACGACTGAGTCTATAGCTAAGTATATATCTGCCAGGTAAGTATGTACAAAACTTTATTGTATCATAACAATATTCATATTACCATGAAATCAAGTGAAAATAGCAAACCGAATTACTTTTTTTTTACGCAATAAAATTGCTCCCAACACTATCTGTTAATGAAAAAAATAATTTAGTTCATAATGAGACATATTCAAGTCATATTTCAACTTAAAAATTCATTGTATAACAAAAAATGACCTTGTCTCATATCAGTGAAGTATCTAGATATTCATTTATGCTAACTAGAAGCAAGAAAATTTGCACAGAATTTAGTTAAATACGGTGAAATAAACTCTTATTCACCATCAACTGATTTCCAAACCAAAACATTGACCGCTTTATTTGATTATAATACAATAATATGAGAATACATACAATATTCATTGTGATTGTAATTATACGTAGCCATCAGCAGCCTAACATCGCTCAATTATGCCAGTGTTGTAATGAAGCTGATTTTTGTTTTGTATCTTTTTTTTACTGAATTACCATAAGCCAATATGCCCCAGAGAATTAGCTGTAATTAATCATTACTGCACTGTATATATACTGTATAAAGTATAATGTGCAGTGTAGGCTAGGCTATCCTATATGTAAAGTTGGTACTGATTACCGTAGTGTAGGATAGGCTATATTCGAGATAAGAGTTTTCCAACAAACGATGGGCTTTTTGGAACCTAACCCCATCGTAAGTAAGAGAATACCTGTACTATGTAGGCCAGACAAAAAGAAATCGGAACAAAATCTTTCACTCTATTAACAAATAAACAGTCTTTTGCTTTATTAATAGATACAGTACACAAAGTCTTTCACTTTATTAATACTAAATATATACAGTGCACTTTGCTATCTCTTTGTTTATGTCGACGGCCATCGTCTGCAATGCTTATGCGCGGGTGATTTGAGAAAACAATGCTCGGGCGTCAATTCACGTTAAATCGAAAATTTCGCCTTTCTTAAACATTTTATGTTTTGTAGCTTGTGTTAAATAAAAAACGCGTTAATTGAGAGGCGACTTTACCAGATATAAGTGAACCTTAATTTTCATTACTCTGTTTATTTTGTACAAAACCACTTTGGCATATAATTATAAGAAATTTAAGACTTAAACATAAACATTTAAGACATAAATGAATAAAAATTGCATACATGAAAACAATATCAATATATACACACACATCAGCACAAACATACACTAAAGGCACAGTTTCACTGCAAGTTCTCGAGGAAGCTGGAGGACGGAAGAGAGATGTTGGCAATATCTTCTGGGGCTGATGATTGACTGCCCACTTCTTTGGTCTCTTGGTGAGGTTCTTGGGCATCTTGAAGGGTGTTCTAGAGATACGGCGATGCTTGTTGGTCCTGGAGAGGAGAACATCTGCTGACCTGAGTCAGTTTTGATTTAGTGGACTTTGTGCCAGCACGTGCTCTTGCCCTTGGAGCAGCTCATAAATGAACTGAGCCCGCTGCACTGCTCGTCATTTATCCCAGAGTACAGCATTGCCAGGTTGTACAGGGTTGTAAACGAGCGGGGTGGTTGCTGCGTAGGCTCCCCCACCACGTGGAGACCCACGTAGTGTGAGGTAGGAACAGGGGAACCGCACGGTACCATGCGGATTTGCCCAGCGCCGACACAGTCACTGCCATGTTGTTATGACGTGGTACACCTGGAGCTATGTCAAATGACATTTGTCATGGCCACCCACGACCAGTTTTGAACATTTCAGAATACCAGTGACTCACTGCGCTTGCTCGGGTGGCATGCAGCACCCCTCCCTGACCTGTTCCCATATTCCCACATTTTACAGAACATTTACAGTTTACTTACATAAGCTGTTGCAACTATCAATTTCCGTTCATGCTTGGACATGCATGCCTTGATATGGGAATGTGTGACCGTAGCTTAAGTCATCTTAGAACCACAAAGCATAATACATATACAGGCAGTCCCCGGTTATCGGTGGCATCAGTTATTGGCGATCCAGTTTTATGGCGCTAGTCTAGCAACAACGACAACTGAATTTTTAGCGCCGATATGCACCGATCCTCAGTTATTGGTGGCGCTGATCCTCAGTTATCGGTGGCTGTGTTCCCCAGTTGGATCGGCACTATTATCTTCGATTTTCGGTTAATGTCATGCTGTCTGGGAACGGAACCCTCGCTGATAACCGGGAACTACCTGTCTAGGTTCTTGTGTGGTTTCCTGCTCTTTATTGTCAAACCCTAACAGTATCTGGAGTAAAGAAAACTGTTGATAATCAGTGACTATACTTTGGACCAAAACATTACCTGGGTTGGTGGGATTTATTTATTAGGAGCTAAGCTATTTTGTCACCTGTCAATTTCTTATGTAAGTTGAGGACAAACAGCAACTATGCTATCAAAGATCAAAGATCGAGTTTTGATGTAGGAAAAACCTATTTTTGATAGCCCCTGTAAGTCCTCAAATCACCCATTTTTTGACACAAAGACATGGGATTTTGATGAACGGGATTTGGATGAACATTTATCTTGCACAGACCTGGCATGTAATGAGGAGGATAGCCATCATTCACACTTTTGTCACATCTCAGCAAGTAGGATAAAAGAAAAACTCAAGGTAGTCTTTGTAGGACAGGAGACAGAGCCCCTTGTCCTTAGTCCTTTATATGCAATCACTGTGCCAACTAACACTATTAGGGCTGATACCAAGAATAAAAGATTTCTTTGAGATTGACTGGTCTGTCTTATGGAGCCTTCGGGGGAACCATGAGAGAGTAACTCCTTTGAGGACTCACAGCGGCCACTAAAAATAGATATTTCCTGTTAAAATCTGTTATTTCAGAGGAGTAATATGAATTTCATATATCATTCTTTTGTCTGAGATTAAGATTCGCATAAGCCTTTATCTAATACCGTCAAAACCTTAAGATATTACACCAGGCCTGCTGCTGGTAGCCCCTTCCCTATGCATGCATAGAAATGATATTGTCCGAGGAAATCTCCAATAAAATACAGCTGGCAGTTTATGCCATTTACTTGGTGACCTGTTTAAATTTTTTAGTTTAGTACTGGTATGTCAATGTCAGAAAAGCTTATTAAATATTAAAATCAATGAACTTGGAAAGATATTTTTTTTTTAATAAATGAAATGAAAAACTACAGTAGTCAATGTGCTTTATCAGCCAAAGTCACAACACTTCAGCGCATTGAGATAATCATGGAAAGCAAACAAAAAGTTGAAAAGCATTCTAATAAATGTGCACATTGGGATCTTAGATTTAATTGGTCACATTTAGATTGGGAAGGAGCCTCCAGTTTCATCTAGAATATTCTTGGTTTTCTTAATTTCTTGCATGTATTCTTTTATCTTAGACTTTCTCATAATCAAATTTTCAAAACTACATGTGATTAATATTAGGAATTCCTGTGGGGGGATAGTGCTGTCAATAAACTTTACGCTGTTCACTGTTGGTTTTACTTAAGTTTTTTTTGCAGCATTCCTTCTGCCCTGGCTGCCACCCTTTTTCATTCTTTTTGCTGTACCTCTGTTCATGTTATCATTCTGCTAACTTAAACTTTCTTCTAACAGTGCTTTCATAGTGTGTTACCTTCTTGTAAAATTGTTAAAACCTTTTTACTCTAAATTTCCATTTCAGCACTGAATGATATCATAGATCCCAGTGTTTGGCCTTTGGCCTAGATTTTATATTATAATTTCATCTAAATGAAGAAGAGCTTCATCCAAATTACTCAGAGAATTCCATTACAGTTTTGGGAAATTATAATAGAAATTAGGATAGTCACTGGTGTTGCCTTGATGTTTTATAGTATTTATTTCACTTTTCTTTTTAACAGCTAGGAAAAGTGACAGTCGTAGGAGGTGGTGAGCTTGTGGTGGGTGGCACTTCAAATGTAATAGTAGCAACAGTTCCTTCTCAAGTTTCCCAGGCCACAACAGCTGCCCAGCCACATCTATTAAACCTCACCTTACATCACAGTCCCCAGAGTAAATCTTCAGTTCTTCGTAAATCTAATTAAAGCTGATAAGTTTATTGTTAGTGTGGATTTTATAATGTTTCTTTCCACATGGCTGCTTCTTTGATTCATAGATATTAGGCAGTGTAATAAAAAATTCTTGGTGTCACATCTACCATACTTTCATTTTTCCCCCCCTCTCTTTAAAACCATTGGCTGTTGTGATTTCCTTCAAAGAGATAATCTCTGGATCTTCATCAGACCTGATGGATGCTAAAGTACAGTACTACACACATTCAGGTTTAAATGTGATTATAGTTCTTATGGTTTACTTAGTTTTGAAGAGATAATAAATCCAGTAAAGAATTTAAGCAGCAAATAATTATACAGAAAGGTATGTTGATTTGGAGAAAAAGGGAGTGAATTTATGGTACATTGATATCACCAGAGATACAGTGTACCCACTTATAGACTGTGCTGTCGAAAATAAGAAATCTATTTCTATTGTATAGCTTCATATGTATTAGATGTTAGGGTATTATATTTGTGTTTGAGAGTGTCTGTCAAATATGGAGTGATGTTTTATACATGAAATATTTCAGGCTCAAATATTCATCAGTGGATGATGAAAAGAATCTGGATATAGTGCATTTAGATATATAGTAGCAAACCATTTTTTACCTTTTATGATATGATAGTGGATCTTTGACACATTTCATATACAGTTAGCAAATTAAAAGCTGACATATCTTTGTTTAGTTGCTGCTGAAATTGCATTAGAAACAGATATGTACATCAGTTAAGAAACCTTTATTGGTTTTACATAATTTATTAATAGATTAGTGATACCCGACTTTTATACCTTGAGCAATGAACTAACTGAACATAACACATTTTATACTATTCTGTAGGCTTTGTTGTACAAATGATCACTATTCTTAAACCCTGAATACTGACTCCAGGATCAGTTAGAGCACACTGTAACAGACAGACACACACGCAATGCTCTTGACATAACTTATCATCTTTCGATGACAGATATTTATTATTTTGTTTACAAGATATGAAAATTACCCTTGGGTATAATTTTTGGGAAGTATTACACTAATGACAGTATGCTTGGATATGTTTATTGCTAAGTGTTTCATATCTCCAATGTTAACTTTTAATAGATAAACCAATAATCCAACTGTGTCATTTGAGGTATTGGCATTAATTGCTGTATGGCAAGTGCAGTGACAATCATAAAATGATGCTCAACAGAATGCAGATTTATTTGTTTACAAGTAAGTCACTTTAGAAAAATAATTATTTTAATGTTGCAAAGGGGATGAATCCATTGTTACATTAGATACCTGAGAGAGACTGTGTACCATAGACCCGTATTAACCTATGTAGTGTTTATCAAGCGTAACTTTTCCATATGCACCTTGTGAAAAAGGCAAGTTGGGAATCATTTCTTTTATCATCATTAATTCTGTAACTAATGTAACCTTGCATAAGATGTTCCTATTCCCATAGTCTGATTACTAGATAGTATTCATCATAATATAAGTAGGCTAATTAACAAGCAACAGTCTCTCTACAATGGTAAGTTTAGCTTCTTGTAAGCCCTTGATTAAAAATATTTTTTTAGTTTCCAGTTGTCTGGTGAAAAATCATCAATTATTGCTAAGATTTAGAGATGGGAAAAAATAAATATTGTCATTTATTTAAAAATAAACTTTGTAAAAGAAATATACCCAAGGATATTTCTCTTGAAACATAATATTGAATTAAATTCCACAATTTTTATTCTTAAACTTATGGTATAAACTGTATAGCCATAATTTGGTTGAAATGATGTACTATACGTATGTATATCAGAGAGTGGTTAGTCAGTAAGATTCAATTTTTTGTTTAATTTTGTGACTACAGCTGGTTCCTCAAAATCACAAGTAACAGCTCACTGAAATGTAGTTTTTTGAGTGAATATCATTTAGTAGAAAAATTCCAGATATATCCCATTGTGATGACATGGATAATTTATATATTTTAAACTGAATGATTCTTTACTAAAGATACAGTATGGTATCTTTATTCAAGCATGTTCATTCTTGATTAGTTTCATATGATGTTTACCAACCTGTTGATAGTGATTGTATTATTTATATTTACTTGTCATTAGTACAAAAGAGTTGATGGAAAATGTGATTTTTTAATCTCTCAGAGTAAACAAAAAGTTCACTGTTACAAAATTGGATACAAAGCAGCTTAATATTTAATTGTTAAGAAGTTACTTTCATTGATCCTGCAATGTGATTAGTAGAACTTATGTGATGAATTCCTTTAGAGTATAAAATTATTTTGTAGTTAAATGGTCTAATACTTTTGTTATTGTTACATGTGGATTGGTATCCTATAAGCACAAATTTTTATATTGTTGTATGATTAAATCCTACCTAATACTAAATGCACTTGAATGAAAAACAGTTTTATATGAAGTAGTATTAGTGTTAAGATTAAGGTACTGTATACAGGTATTTAGAATCACTAACTTGGTTGGATTTTGAAAGCTTAGATGTTTTTCTAGAACTTTGCTCTAAAAAAGATACATCTGTACCTGTTTGTAAATTAAAATGTTGTTGTTTTTTTGTTTTTCAATTCACCTCTGAAATTTGATGTTGATGTTTAATCCTTATAAGAATGGAAGTATTTTGTGTTTTTAACCCCACCAGCTCTTAGAGGCCCCCAAAGACTCTTTGGCTCTTGGCTCAGTCTCCCACCCAAGTCTGGCTAGATCCAAAAGAGAGTCACCCTTCACAGATCCAGCACTTTTTTCCAGCCAACTTCAGTCTTCATTAGAAGATTTGCATAAAAATTTGTGAAGGTGAGTGGCTATTGAGAAGAAATGAATGAATGCCTTATGTTCAGTTCAATGAATTAAAAATCAAGCAATTCAAGAAAGTTTAGAGTAAGTACTTCTACACCTCTTCAGATCAGACAAGAAGAATCAGATGTTGATAATATAAAGCTCAGGAAATCCTTGAAGGAGATCACTCGATAATCCCTCCCTTTTTTATCCAAAAAGTAATCTTGCATTGGGAACACATGCAACCCCTGGTTACCATTGGTATCAGTTACTGGCATTTCTGTTTTACGGCACTCGTTCAATGTACATCTACATATGAAGCAACATTGGTTATTGGTGGCTTAGCCTAAGTGCCTAGACCATCTCATACAATACAAACATGATGAATATGCATCTTTTCCTTGGCCCTTTGAAAAAGTTATCCTATACTTTGCTGTATCCAATAATACTGTTTGTAGTCTTATATTACTGTTGTATTATATAATGCAAATAAACCAATAACGTTTTGGTTTGGAAAAATCAGCTGACAGAGGTAAGTTATTCATTGCATTTAACTCAAATCAGAGCTATTTTCTTGCTTCTATTTAGTGTAAATTAATATCTAGAAACTCTGTTTATATGGGACAAGGTTATGTTTCGTTATATATATGAAGTGTTTTAAAGTTGAAATATGACTTAGATAAATCTTGTTGTGAAACTAGAATTAGTTATTTTTTGTTAATAGATGACGCTGTTGCGATCATGTTTTGGTTTTGAAAAATCAGTTGATGGAGGTAAGTTTATTTTGCTGCATCTAACTCATTTCAGAGTGACTTTCTTGCTTTTGTTTAGCGTAAATTAATCTCTGGAAACTATTTATAAGTGACAAGGTTATGTTTCGTTATATGAAGTGTTTTAAAGTCGAAATATGACTGAAATAAGTCTTCTTCTGAACTAAATTTATGTATTTTTTGTTAATAGATGGTGCTGGGAATATGTTTTTTTCTGCAAAAAAAAAAACATTCTTTTCACTATTTTTACCCTATTACATTATAATGCAAGCTTTACGTTTTATGCATTCAACTTACCTGTCAGATATATACTTAGCTATAGACTCCGTCGTCCCCGATAGAAATTCGAATTTCGCGGCACACTCTCACAGGTAGGTCAGGTGATCTACCGCCCCGCCGCTGTGGCGGGAATAGGAATCATTCCCGTTTTCTAAGACAGATTTTCTCTATCGGCCGTGACAGCAACATTGTTGTTGTTACTCCTGATTTGATTTTCGTATTTTTTCATCGCTATTGATCTTCTAACCGTCCGGTTATTTTGGTGACGTATTGATTGGATCTTTGGTTTGGCATACTCTTTCGTGGACTGTTTTTTGACTTGGTTTTGGATATTTCTCATGATGTCGGATTCTAGCTTTACGGTTAGAAGACAGTGTGTAAATGAGGGATGCATGGTGAGGCTACCGAAAGCTTCGGTAGACCCTCACACAGTCTGTAAGGGGTGTGTAGAAGTAATGAATGTTCATTTCTAACACCTGTGATGGAATGTGTAATATGAATGAGGAATGGGAAAGATGGAAGAATTTAAATTCATATTTTAAGGAAGGAATTAGATATGGATTAGGGGCTAGGAAGGCTTCCTCCAGAAGCGTAAGTAGGTCTCGCTCTAACGAGCCTATTAAATTAACACCTAACCCTAAACCTCTATCTTCTTCCTCTAATACTAAGACTGCAAATCCGGCAACGGAAATTGCAGATCTTAAGCTGCGCTACAAAGGATGGAACGTCAAATGCTGACGTTGAAAGGTAAGCACAGTGATAGTGAATTAAGTGTCCCTAGTGCAGTGGAGGGTGCGTCTGATCGGCTGTGTCTCGCTCCAGGCCTAGACCTCTTCCAAGCTCACAGGCCCAAGAGGAGAAGGAATGTCGAAAGCCTTACGGAGGTTACGGAGAATCCCCACCGATCAGGGCGTCCCCTTCGGCAGATTCTGTAGACGACCGAAACCTCGCCAAGGATCGTCTATCGAAAAAGCATCCTAAAGAAGTGTTTTTCTTCGTCAGATTCTTCACCGAATGTAAGGGGATGGAGTTCTGATGAACTGTCACGCCCCTTAAAGAGAAGTTGGAAGGCTCCTACTTTGGATTCAAGCCCTGAGCTTTTCTCCGATCTATCACCTTGTGAGAAGAAGAAAAGGAGATTGGTTCCTAAACGGAAATCGGAGTTTCCTTCCGCTTCGAGACATCCCTCACCTGAATCAGGGAAGGAAAAAGAGAGTGCGGCTGCAAAATATCCTAAATGTGCAGGAGCAACTTTCAGCCTTAGTAGGAGTTTTTACTAAGGAAACTCCCAGGAGAAAGGACTCTTTCCTTCCTATAAAGAAGACGAAGGGAAAGAAAGAAGAAACGGAAGTTTCCGGCTTATACTCGGAGAGTATGAAGAATGCGCCAAAAACGCCAACCTGGCGCAATGCGCCAGATGAGTTTGAGACTCCATACGAGTCAGAAGAGCCAGAAGCGCCATATGCGCCAGAAGAGCCAGCCTGGCGAAATGCGCCAGAAGCGCCAGAGGCGCCAGATGCGCCAGAAGCGCCACCCTGCGAAATGCGCCAGATGCGCCAGAAGCGCCGGAAGCGCCACCCTGCCGAAATGCGCCAGAATCGCCCAGCTTGGCGCAAGGAATCACGAGCGTCAACCCGGCGCAATGAGCACAAGTGACAAATAAGAGACGGACTTCTTCCAAAGACAATTAAGCCAGGAAGATTTGTTTGGCTTTCGGAAGGATAAACCTTTACCTGACAAGGACTCTAGTTGTCGCACAAGCGGCCGTATTCCTTGTCAGGACATAGGTCGTTCCGGAGAAAGCGATAGGAGAGGACATCCTTCGTCTGACAGAGGAGAAAGGTGTCGCACAAGCGGCCATCGCTCTTGCCAGAGAAGGATAAGGTCGTTTTGCAGGATCAACCTATCTCTCGTAGGGACGCAAGTTATCGCACAAGCGGTCGTCGTTCTTGCGAGAGTGGGGTGATGTTGCAAGAGGCCAGTCTCCTACTGGAAATAAACAATCCTCTGCGGAATTGGATTTGGAAGATTATTTTCGGACTCTGAAATCACTCGGCTCCGGGTTTGTCAGATTACAAGACGCTGGCAGCCCTCTTACTTCAAGAGTTTGGGACTCTTTAAGCCCTACTGCTCCTCCTTCTCCAAGGTCCTTGTTTACAAGCACGAAGGTCCCGAAACAATCATCTTTTTTTTATTAAAATGAAGCAACCATTTCCATGAACAAGGCTCTCCGATTCGTAGGAAATTGGTTGGAATCCAAGGAGAAGGCGGGGAAGACAGTCTTTACCTGCCCTCCTTCCAGACTATCAGGGAAGAAGGGAATTTTGGTACGAGACGGGCAAACCACGGGGTCTAGCTCTCCCGTCCACTGCCGAAGCAGATTTTTCGAATCTGGTAGATTCGTCTAGGAGACAAGCCTTGTCATCAGCAAAGATCACATGGGGGACTTCTGAGATGGACCATCTCCTCAAGGATTGTTTAATGTCTTAGAAGTTTTTAACTTCTTAGACTGGTCCCTTGGGGTGTTGGCCAAAAAGACACAAGAGGAGGAATCTCTTAGTCCAGAAGTCCTTCATAGTGTTCTTTCCTGTATGGACAAGGCGGTTCAGGATGGATCAGGAGAGGTGGCCTCTCTGTTTGTACTGGTATTCTGAAGAAGAGAGTCTTATTTAGCTCTTTTCTGACGAAAGCAGTGGACTCCTACTCAGAGGTCATCTCTTCTGTATGCTCCTCTGTCGGACCAATTGTTTCCTTCAAATCTTGTAAAAGATATTTCTCATTCTTTGACAGAAAAGGCCACACAAGATCTCTTGGCCCAATCTGCAAAGAAAATCGAGGACTCGGGTCCTATTAAGAGAGAGACTCGGCTCCTCAACAGCCCTTTCGAGGAAGTACCTCGGCCAGACCCTCTTTTAAGAAGAGAGGAGTGCAGAAGAGAGGTAGGCCTTCCTTCAGACCTATCAAGAGAGCTAAATGAGACAACAGTCCTTCAAGCACCGGTAGGAGCCAGACTTCGGAAATTTTCCGAAGAATGGGCTCGGAGACAGGCAGAAATTTGGTCCCTTTCCGTGGTAACAAAGGGTATATGATCCCATTTTCGAGACAGACCTCCCTTGACTACGAACCCGAGGGAACTGTCAGCCCAATACAGGGACCCTGCCAAGAAAGAAGCATTATTGCAACTGGAGTAGAACAGATGTTGCAAAAGGAGGCCATCGAAGTGGTTCGGGATCCGGATTCCCGAGGATTCTACAACCGTCTTTTTTCTGGTTCCGAAATCCTCGGAGGGTGGTGGAGACCGGTCCTGGATGTGAGCGCATTGAACCGATTTGTGGAGAACACAAAGTTCTCTATGGAAACATCAAAATCGGTTCTTGCGGCTCTTCGTCCAGGAGATTGGATGGTCTCCTTAGATCTAAACAAGATGCATACTTTCATGTCCCCCTGCATCCATCATCGAAGAAAATATCTCCGATTCATGATGCAGGGGAAAGTATAAACCAATTCAGAGCCCTATGCTTCGGCCTTTTCAACGGGCCCTCAAGTGTTCACGAGGCTAATGATGAACGTTGCGAGATGGCTACATCTAGAGGGGATAAATATATCCCTTTATCTGGACGATTGGCTAATAAGAGCAAAATCGGAAATTCAGTGCTTGAAGGACTTGGAGAAGACGTTGAACTTGACAAAATCTCTGGGACTGCTCGTGAACCTCGAGAAATCACAATTGATCCCCAGACAGAACATAGTCTATCTGGGGATACAGATGGATTCTCGGGGTTTTCGGGCGTTTCCATCTCAAGACAGAATTACTCGAGGCTTAGAAAAGATCTCGAACTTCTTAAGGGAAAGAACGGACCTCGCGAGGGAATGGCTCAGTCTGCTGGGCACCCTTTCCTCGTTAGAGCAGTTCATTTCCCTGGGAAGATTAAATCTCAGACCTCTGCAATTTTATCTAAAGAGGATGTGGAGTCAAAAGACAGGAGACTTGTCAGACATTTTTCCCATCCAACAGTGGGATAAAATCAGACCTAAAGTGGTGGTTAACCCCATTAACAAGGAACGAAGGGGTGTCCCTCTTGATTCGGAACCCTCACCGAGTTGTTGTTTTCCGATGCCTCGGAAACAGGTTGGGGAGCAACACTGGTCCAAAGGAAGTAGCAGGTGTTTGGACCAGACAACAAACTACTCTGCACATCAATGCGAAGGAACTCCTGGCAATTCATCTAGCCTGGAATACTTCGAAGCGGAAGTCAGAGAGGCGGTAGTTTCAAGTCAATTCCGACAACACCACAGCTCTGGCTTACATCCGGAATCAAGGGGGCACTCACTCTTTCTCTCTGAACGAAATAGCGAGAGCTCTATTAACCTGGACAGAGGAACGGGGCATTATTCTGCTACAAGGTTTGTCCAAGGAGTAAAAAACCTAAGGGCAAGACAGATTGAGCAGAAAGAACCAGGTTCTCCCAACAGAGTGGATGCTCCACTCAGAAGTCTGCAGACAAATATGGTCACTCTGGGGGAGACCCAGATCGACCTGTTTGCCACGTTCCTCTCCAGGAAAATAGACAACTTTCTGCTCGCTAGAAGAAGATCCCAGAGCCACAGCGATCGATGCCTTCCTCATGGATTGGTCAGGCATAGATGCATACGCCTTTCCCCCACCATTCAAATTGCTGGGGGAAGTAGTAAGAAAATTTGTGGCATCGGAAAGAATGAGAATGACTCTAATTGCTCCCTTTTTGGCCTTCCCGATCTGGTTCACAGAGGTACTGGGAAATGGACGGTGGACTTCCCCAGATCTCTACCAGACAGGACGATCTGCTCAGACAACCCACTTCGAGAGGTTCCACAAAAACATCCAAAGTCTCTCCCTGACTGCCTTTCGACTATCGAAAGACTGGTCAGAGCGAGAGGCTTTTCAAAGAAAGTGGCAACTTCAATTGCTAGAGCCCGCAGAGCCTCTACCCTGCGGGTCTACCAATCGAAGTGGGAAGTTTTCCGTAGATGGTGTAGGTCGAAGAAGCTGTCCTCTTCCAATACCTCTGTAACCGATCCAATGCGGATTTTCTCCTCTTCTTAAGAGAAGAATCCAAATTGGCCGTATCAACTATTTAAGGGATATAGAGCAGCTCTCAGCTGTTTTTAGAAACAGAGGGCTGAATCTCGAGAATAATAAGGATCTTCATGATCTCATCAGGTCTTTCGAGACTAAGAAATTGAGATCATCAATTCCCCCGAGTTGGAACCTGGACGTTGTCCTAAAGTTCTTGAATGTCGGACAGGTTCGAACCTATAGATAAAGTCTCATTCAGAGATCTTACTAGCAAATGCATATTCCTGTTGGCTCTAGCAACTGCTAAGAGGATCAGTGAATTGCATGCTTTGGACTCTCGGGTGGGATTTAGAAAAGACTCGGCTGTCATTTCTTTCCAGGATCTTTTCCTAGCGAAGAATGAGAACCCTTCTAAAACCTTGGCCTAGAAGTTTCGAAGTCAAGGGACTCTCTTCTCTGGTAGGAAGAGAGTTGGATCGGTCCTTTGCCCAGTCAGGACCTTAAAACCTTTTATTTAGAAAAGAAGACACAGCTTCAGGGATGTCGACAAGGTCTTTGGTGTTCGGTAAGAAACCCCAAGAGACCGATGTCAAAGAACGCACTGGCATTCTTTGTCAGAAATGTAATTACCGAAGCTCATAGGAATTGCCAAGAGAACTCTTTAAAGCTGCTGAGAGTTGAAAGCTCACGAAGTCCGGGCTGTGGCAACTTCCCTTTCTTTTACGAAGAATAATGTCCATGAGAAAACATTTTAGCAGCAACTTATTGGAGGTGCAATTCAGTATTTGCATCCCACTATTTAAAGGATGTTAGAATAACATACGATAAATGTTTCTCTCTTTGGACCTTATGTATCAGCGGATACTATGCTGGGAAATGGAGCAGACGCTGATCCTTAAATTTGTTTTAATATTTTAATAATTAGTTTTTAATATTGTTGTTGAGTTGTGGGTTGCTTGAAAGGATGTCCGGGGATGACTCCTTTCAATCGTAGTACTAACCCTAATGAGGATCAGGTGATCGGATTAGTGTCGTGCTCTATGATCATGCCAATAGGCAAGGTGTTTTGTCATGTAAGTGGATAGGACCCCATTGACAAAGATCCTATAAGGTTCTGAAGCGTAAGTGGGTAAGACCCCGTAACAGACCATCAAGAACTCTTAGCATGAGGTCACTACCTCGCTGAGGCTCTTGAAGCGATACGGGCTCCTAGGCAGTAGCCATGAAGTCTTTCGCTAACACAGGTAGGAATCAAGGTTTTTTTAATTTTGTTATTACCTACAACATATGTTGTTTCCTGTCTATTTCAGTAGATTAGCTGTCTCTTACCCTCCGCCAAAGGTGCCAATCAGCTAAGTATATATCTGACAGGTAAGTTGAATGCATAAACATGCTTATTGTCATGATACAATAAAGAAAGGTTTTATGCATACTTACCTGGCAGATATTATCGTGTATGGCCCACCCGACCTCCCCTCAGGAGACAGGTGGAAGAGAAAATCTGTCTTAGAAAACGGGAATGATTCCTATTCCCGCCACCAGCGGCGGGGCGGTAGATCACCTGACCTACCTGTAGAGTGTGCCGCGAAATTCGAATTTCTATCGGGGAGACGACGGAGTCTAGCTAAGTATATATCTGCCAGGTAAGTATGCATCAAAACTTTATTGTATCATGACAATAACATATTTATCTTTTATCTGCATGAAAACAACAGTAAAATTTGTTCTTTCATGCCCAGAATTTTTTTATTAAAATACTTTTTTCTCCACTATTATTTCCGGTAGTTTATCCATGTTACTGATGCCCGATATTTTATAGTCATTAGCAGTGTGAACTTTTGTTTTCTCAGCTTCAGCTACAAATGCAACTTAATTTAGCAGTACCACTATATTTCAGTGCTGATATTTTCTCCATAGTGAATAAATGTAATTTGAAAACTATATCTGGTCCTATTCTGCTCATTAATTACATCATTTTTAACAAAACTACAGTAATTATTGACTTTCGTACAGTGGCTGAAATGCAAGCAAAATATTGTTATCAGATTCGGTTCGGTTGTTGTAGCAAAACAACAGTTTTCATTCAGTTGTTTATGGCTGTAGAGTTTAGGCAACAATTCTAATGTTACTAATGATACTTTTATCATTCTCTTTTCTTTTTTTCAACTTATTAACTAGGAGATATGATAAAGTTTCTGCAAAAGGGGACATATTTTTCTCTCATTCTAGGTCAAGATTTACCTGTAAGTTCATCGATTGTGACATTAAAATTTGTGGAAGTACCATGCAGACCATAGTAAAGGATTAGGCAAATGAATTTCCTCATTTTCATTAAAGGGTCATTGCATATTATGGCAAAATATCCAGCCGTGACACTGTCTTAGGCATTGTTAACCAGTCTAGGGCACCGAAAGGTCAATTGTGGAGTCCATAGACTTTTGAATTTCTGTTAGCGACGATTTAAGTTACCCTCAAGTCCCAGGAACGGAACCCCTGTCAGTAATAGGGGGCTACCTGTATATGAAAAAAAAAAAAAAGATCGATGGGAAATTGATCAAAAATATTTTTTAGAACATGTTTAATAAAGATGGAAAGAAACGTTTCCACAGGCAGATCAAATTGCAAGGTGAGAAGTGCAGCATGGAGATTGTTGTTAAACTGCCTGACGTCTCTTTCATTTAATGCTGCTCAAGCATCAGCCTTATTGAGTATGTGCTACTATGAAACTTGTGCACAGAAGCTTAAATAGTTTAATCCTTTTCACCCTATGATTCACAAAGCTCAGGAGTGGCTATTTCATGTCTGTTAGGCACCCACCTGTTCAGTGTTTACATGCTTTTGCTGAACTTTTTCTGCATCTGTCTATTTGTGTCAAAACTTGTAACTCAATTTTTTACCTGTTCCCTTCGTCGGATGGACTTGAAATATTTTTTTTTACCTGTTCCCTTTATGTGATGGACTTGAAATTTTGCATGGTTACTCATCCCAGTAACAATGCAACCTTACATGATCTGTCGGTCATCAGTGACCCTACAGGGACCTCTCCTAGTATCTCAGGATTAGTATGAAACTCTTAGGATTTTTCATACCTCATAAACATTTGAAAACTTCCATGCATGGCTCTTATGCTTTTATTTTTTGTAGACATGATTGATTGTAAGAAAATTATGGCATCTCAAAAAACTATTTTTTACTTTCTAGTGCGTTGAAATAAAAGTGTTTTAAATATTTTTTGTACATTTTTTATTACGCTTTTATTTAACTTGACTTCTGTGTCTGTTTATTTGGGCCAAAACTTGTAATTAATTTTCGACCTGTTCCCTTCATACAATGGACTTGATATTTTGCATTGTTACTCAGTACAGGTGACAGTATACAACCTTACTTGATCAGCAGGTCAGTAGTGACCCTACAGTGACCTCTCCCAGCATCTCAGGATTTGTAGAAATTTAATAACTTGGAATTTTTTGTACCTTCTTTGACTCTGTAGAATAAGTTGACAACTAGAGATTTTTCAAACCTTGTTTTGACGGGATATCACGTTCAGTTTTGTTAGCTACAATCATAAATTGGTTACGATTTCTGTCGAAACTAAAAGTATAAGATGAAAAACTTTAAAAAGAAGTTTTTAAATTATTTTATTAAACTGCACTTACATATAGTAAAAATATAACTTTTTGAGCAGGATTTTCTCAATCATGTCTTGCCAAATATGGAAGGAAACGCTGCAATAAAAGAAATATATTTGTTTCTTGTAGCATTTGTTTGCCTCAAATGCTTTTATTTTTGTGGATTTTAATAATTGATGAGGAAAAGGCTAATTGGAGGGGTTGCTGTGGTAGTGTTTTAACACTCGCCCCAGTTTTATACCGACACCTTTTATTTAGGTGAGCGAGTCAGAGACTTCTGACATGTCCAATTTAGCAGTTCTCTGGTATTATAGCAATATTTTACTAGAAATAGTGCTAAAGAGGACACATTTCACTGGGCGACACGGCTTCCTCGCCCGAAATAGATTTTTCTTGCGTCAAATCCCTTTTCTGGTGTTTAAAAAAATTATTTTTACTTTATTATATTTTAATAAAATTGTGTTTGAAAGAATTTTTTTTTTTAGGTTTTTCTATGTGAAGTTTCAGTTCATACAGGAAAGTGAACTTGTTGAAAGGTAGGCTAAAGATATATCAGAATGCAGATTGCAAATACGTACAGAGGTCCCACACTGAGATTAGAAGAATAATTAAAATTTTATTACCCTTGCCAAACAACCAAAAATATGAGGTGGTCATTCTAGTTTTTAGTACATCCTTTGACTGGGGGAATCGTGAAGAACTATCTACAAGCTAAGTTTATTGGAATAGTTTGTTTTTTTTTTTTTATTTTATAAATAATTTTATCAGGCAAAATCCAAGACGTCAGTCTTGATGTCCATATTGTGGTTTAGTAATGTCATTCCAGGTATTCCTCAAGGTAGTGTTGTTGTAGCTTTGCTATTAATAATTATGGTGCACTGTAGGTATAACCTAGCGTTCTAGCCAGTGTCCTTTTGAACCTTAGCTGCAACCCATTTCCTCCTGTTGCACCTTTCAAACCTTTTTACAGTCAATTTATGTTTTACTGCTGAATGACCTCATATGTCCCAGCGCTTGGTCTTTAGCCTAAATTCTACATTTTATTCTAATAATCATCATACTAGTGACAAATGTCAAGGTCTGGGAAAACAACTGATCACGTATACCAATGATGCTACTCTTCTAGTTGTGTTTTCCTTCTCTGTGCCTTAGGTCTGTGTCTACAGAATCTTTGAATAGAGATGGCAAGTACATGTATTCATGAGTGGAGTCAGGCATGAAGTTTAGCTCTTCTAACACTCGGTTAAGATAGTCAGTAATGAATAATTTTACCATTGCCTCTTGATTTACATTTGAATGCAACAATGTTAAGTGTCAGTGAATCTTTAAGAGTTTAGGTTCAAGCTTTAATAAGTTTGTTCGTTTGTATGGTGTTTTAAGTTGCATGGAACCAGTGGTTATTCAGCAACGGGACCAACAGCTTTACGTGACTTCCGAACCACGTTGAGAGTGAACTTCTATCACCAGAAATATATCTCTTATTACCCCTCAGTGGAATGCCCCCAAGGTGGCAGGCCAAGACCATACCGACCACGCCACTGAGGCACTAACCTTTCATAAGAAATTTACTTTTGAGGAGCATATGTATAATATTCCTTCCTCTGTTTCTCAAGAAGTTGGTATCTTGCAGAAGTGTTTTACAATTTTTCAAGTTGAAGTTGTTAAAATAGTTTAGTGCTTTTCTTCTTCTTCCTTGTTTGGAGTATTGTTCTCCATTGTGGTATCCAATTGTTGACTCATCTCAAACTAATATATGGAGTTATGTCATCAGTCAGGTTTATTTTTCCCACTTTTAATGTTGATTTGTGGCATAGACGTGAAGTGAGTTCTTAAGTTCGTTAGCATTTAAAATGTCCCTAAATAAACATCCTCTGCATTCTTTTATACGTGGCCTAGCTATTTTTGCTCGCAAAACTTAGCAGTCTGCTGCTGCAAACAGTGTCATTTTCAAGCATCAGGTTTAACACTTCGGTATGCTGGGAGTTTTATTTTGGCTACAGCTAAAATGTGGAATACATAGTTTGCCTAGAGTGTTTGTGGAATGTTTTGATCTTTAAATATTTAAGTAAGGATCAAATTTATTCCTGCATTGTGCCAACATCTGAATATCAAGTGTATTGGTTTTATTTTCTTTTCCCTCATAGGTGTTTTATTCAGAACATTTTCTTATACCTTGTCTCTCTGCAAGCTGATTTCTCTTAGGAGCCCACTGGGGTTTATAGTCTATTAACTCTCCATTCTGTTTTCAGTTGAAGATTTAAAGAAAGAAGTAAGGGTATCTGACCATAAGCTGAACAAGAGAGTTTTGTAATCAGTCTGACCCACCTTAGAATTGGGCATGCTAGATTAACCATGATTATATTTTGCAAGGAACCAGTGACAGCTAAAAAGCCATAACTTGTTGAAGATTTTCTGGTTTAATGGGAAAAAATATCAGATTACTAAGAATAGCCCATATTTTAAAGGACTATGTTGCTATCAATAACTTTATGTAATATGTATAAGCAAATTTTTTATTAAATAAAATTATATGTACTTTATTTATCTGTTTTATTTATTCTCTGATAGAGAAAACCTTAAAGATCTGAGATGTGCCTTAAGGAAAATCCGAGTGAATAATTCACTGGATACATGAGATACGTAACGGCACTTGGCCTAAACCTAATAATCAATCAATCAATCATGTATTTAAAAGAATATACAGTACGGTCTACAAGGTTTGCCACACATTCCAAGTCCAACAGCCACTGCCCCCCCCCCCCCCCCCCCTCCCCCACCCCCCCCCCACAAAAATAGGATTACCAACCCACTGGAATAGCACCTTGGCGTGATCGGTATGGTCTTGGCGTGCCACCTCGGTGGCCGCGAGTTCGATTCACGGGCATTTCATTGAGGAGTGAGAGATGTGTATTTCTAGTGATAGAAGTTCACTCTCGACATGATTCGGAAGTCATGTAAAGCCATTGGCCCCGTTGCTGAATAACCACTGGTTCCATGCAACATAAAAACACCATACAAACAAACTCCACTGGACTATGCATAGAACGTGTAAACAAAATCTTTACTATTAAATAATTGTTCCTTGGCATCTTTATCAGTCCTCTAGTTAGAAGCCTGGGAGTTGTAATTTACGTAAATATGATAAGTTAAACTACATATATTGAAGTACCTATAAACAACTCTGCTTTGGAATTTTCATTTGTTAGATTACACTTTAAGAACAGTAGGTCCCTTACAGTGTATAGTCTGAATAAGTGAGTCAAATGTAAGATGTGACGTGTATCAACCTTTCTTTAAGAATACTAATGTGCGTTTATTTTCAGCAGGCGAAGAAATTGAGTGCAAGTGGGTGAAAATATGTGATGGATAGAAAGTGTGACTAAGAGAAGTAAAAAACAACCCACAGAACTAATGGCAAGAAAATAGAAAATATTGGAAGTTCACTTAATTGCCATATTTTTGCGACATGGCACATTGCAGTAGGAGGAGACTTCAGTACTCGGTCCCATCTATGACCAACATTAATGATGCTGACAATGCTGCAACAAAAATTTAAAGGTAATGCCAGTGAAGCAAGTATTTTCTGCTCCAAAATACATTTGAACTCATTACCTACATATTCAAACTTAATGCTCTACCAGAATTGTCAGTAGATTTGATTGGAATGCAAGCAAAACTATATAGCATTTCCCGTTTCTCCACATTTAATAGTGCATTTACAAAATAGTGTATCATTTCCAAAGCCCAGTTATCTTATATAGCTGACGGTTCGACTATTATATGTATGTTATAGCTCGACACAAAAAACTACTGGACCAAATTGAACAGAGTCAGACCATATATGTAGATTTTATAGGGGATGGGTTTTAACCAGGTACCATTTTGATCTGGATATTCAGACATGCTAACTCCTTTACTGTTATTCCTGGAGAAATAAGAAAACTACTCTGACAGAACTTTTCATGAGGATTCCAAATAGTATGCTCTAACTTCTCTTCTACGATGAAAAATAACAATGACGTTATGATTCAAACAATGGCAGCCTATCGTTGCCTGCCATCCCTGCTGGCTAATACCTACATAAAGTAGACTGAAGGTTAGTTAAAGTGCATGCTGCAGATATCTCTTGTCTGTTTTATATGTAAGAGTTGAGAGATTATGAGGAGACTTAAGTTTCGTCTTCGTCGCCTCTTAACGCCAAACGATGCAGAACCTTTTTGAAATTCTTCTGATGTCTGTTTTGCTTTATCTTCCACAAATCTCCACTCATCTTTTTGGATTAGATTTATTGTCACACCATGCTTCATAAAATTAATTTGATCTATGCAGTGCCTGCCATTTATAAAACCAGCAGTTGTATCTCTGAGTATTGTATCAAGCAAGTCCCTTTTCCTTGTCATATACTCTACAGATGAACAATTTCCACAGGGCAGATGTGAGAAGAGAGGGCCTGACAGGTCGTCTGATAAGAAAAAGAACTTTCTTTTGTGCTTACGTTGCTTCTGGGATATAGGATTGGAAGGTAATTAGGATTCACAGAAATTTTCACAACTGAAGAATTTGAAGGAAAGGTGACAAAAATGGGTAAAATCTCCTTCAGGTATACTAACAGAAACCAGACTAAATATGTTAGGATGTGGCAGTCTGAGAGTAAGATCAGCAGAAAAATTTGGGAGGAGAGGAAGAGATGTTTAAGTATTGTCACCGAATCACCAGGAAAAGTAAGAGCCAGAGAAGAAACAGAACCGAGAAGATTGGTGAGAAAGAGGACAAAAAGAGTAGGTAAAGTACCAGGTTCCAGAGGAACAGTGAATGAAATGGAGAAGGAAGCATATATTGTTCTGTTAAGCAGGTAATAAGCACTATGATAGAATGCTGTAAATTTTACAGAGGAAGAAGTTAAACTAACATTAAGGGTGAGGTCGGGGAACACCGACCTATTAATAGCAAAAATTGCATAAGAAATCCAATTTGTACCCGAGAGAGTGCACACTGTGCCCAAAACAAACCACACAACATGGCCCACCTATGGTATACACACTCCTAAATCCTCAACTTAGAAAGTAAGTGTCATATTTTGCACTTGAAAAATTTTGGAGACCTCGGTCGGTGTTCCCCTACTGTGGCGAAACACCAACGGGTGGGTTGGGGAACCACCAAAAACCAAATTTCATGTTTTGAGCATAATGTCACTGATGATCAGGCTTCCAAGGCAGTAGGCTAGATCAGAAAGACTTAATGACATAACTTCCTTGTTTTAGCATAATGACACTGATATTGCATCATAATTCACTATCACCTTCAACTTTAGACAAAAAACACTGTTCCATCTTTTGTTAGGTTTTTCTAAGTATTTCAAAATATTCAAAATTGCATGCATTGGTGTTGGCAGTTGAAGTTCCCCACACCACCATTTTTTTTTTTGTTTTTTTTTTTTTTTTTGTTACAACAATGACATGGCAGGCACTTTTTTTTTTGAAAGGCATTTCGCAACCTTGAAAGGACGCACTTCATGTCACTTGATAACAAGTCAATATGGCTAAATATCGTAATGAAAACTGAACTCAAAACAATCATGACATATTCACCGGACGTGAGACATTATATGAGAAGCATGAAAAATAACAGACATCCAAAAAATCACTTAAGGTAACAAGTCTAATGCCCTCAGTCAAAGAGGGTTAAAGGAATTCCAAGACTGGGATACCCTCTCAAAAGTGCTAAAGTTAGCTCAATTTACTGCAACTTTATAACCAGCATATTTGAAGGCTGCTCTGAACCTTGAATTAAATTCAAACCAGAATCAATCATAAATGCGTGATGCTTGAGGCTGGTGTGGTGTGTGTCAAGTTTGTTCCATGTGATTATGGTTAAATGGTTTCCTTGTTCAAACTTCAAAACCACTCAGTCAAATTAAATTAGTTTTGGCAGACGTCTTTGTGCTTTTACCAATTAGTCACATTTGAGCAGAGAATCTGGAATTCAGTGATTCTGACTATAATAGAAATCTCTTTATAGCATCTAAGAGTCTCCAGAATTGTTCTTGGCATTGCGTATTTTATCAAATTGAAATAATTTACTAAGTAGACTTGCCTATAAGAGACTAGTTATAGCACATGGAAAATTTAATCCGAATATGAAATTTGAACAAGTAAGTGTTTCCAGGCCTCTGATGAATTAGTGAGTTTATGACCAAAAAATCTGTCCAATTAGAAATTTAGATTACAGGCCCAGAGTGCCTGTGATAGTCACAAAGAAAAATTTAAAAATTATTAAAACATGAAAATAGTTTCGGTTAATTTTTCAAGTCTTTTCACTCTGCTCATCTTGGAGTAGAAAGACTTGTTCTGATTTACCATCTTCTGCACAAAACTGTAAACTAAGGCAGTACCCGGTTATTGGCAGGGGTTCCGTTCTGATGGCTTGATGATAAGCAAAAATTGCAGATAACCAAAAATCCGCGATTATCGGCGCTGATAACCAGATTTTGGCGTGGATAACCAGATAATGGCGCCTTTGTTAGGTGTGTATTTAGCCAATACTCATCGGCGCTGATAACTGGAAATCGGCGCATTTTGGCTGGTGATTTTCAGCGCTAGACAAGCACCAAGAAACTAGATCTCCAATAACCATGTTGATTGCCTTATGAGAATTTAATATTTTGTGCTTTCCATCAAGTTCTCTTGTAAAATTGCCTGCCACGTGGGAAGTACATAAAATATTTATAGATTTTTGTATTCCACCGGACTTCTCACTGAAGTCTATGGCTCAAAGATTTGGAAGCATATATGTACAAGTATTCCGGAGACTTGCATTTCTCACAATTTATCTTTACAACAAAAACATATTTTCTGAGTTTTACCTTCACTAAAGATGTTTTGGTATCCATATTTAGTTATTATTTCTACAAGAACAGCCAAAGAAACTGATTGAGCCTGGGCTGTCTTTTCCTATCATAAGACACAATCCAGACAGCACTGGCTCAAGACCATGTCATGCACCAACGTTCCAGGATCTGTTCAACAGGTCATGCTGAAGACCTCTACCAGTGTGTACCTCAACAACAAGCAACCTAAACACTTGCAGAAGCTTGTTGTATGGCCGATGAATGGAGACCTTTCCTAACCTTTCACAGCACAGATCACTGGGGCATAGTGCCACCTGGTCATTCCTATTGATCCACTTGCCCAAAGTAACAGACACCACTTGAGCGGGTATGGACTGAGTCAGATGAAGTGACACCCTGCTGGTTATGCCTGAGTCCACACGTTGGCGATTGATGATTGTGGCCACGCCCACAATTAATGGTTTTTTATCTTGGAGGAATAATGGGAGGAGACGCCTTGCTGCGGGATAAGTGAAGCCACTCAGGTCGCTGGCCGCCATATTGGGACTGGCAACTGAATCCCTGGGTCGACCGTAGGTACGCGACCTTGCGATGACTAAGGTGTCATTCTTTTATTTTTGATACGCTATGTTATTTTAATTCGTTCCTTTAGTTTTCTTGTGTGCGTCCTCTTCTGCTTACGGTACACATAATTTCGTACATCCATTTTATCCGCAGACAGTTAACACTTTTACTGAAACTATAATGCCTTGATGAAAAAAATAAGTGAATTTGAGGGAAGTGAAGCTACTATTGAATTCATTATGGTATTCAACACCTTATTTGACATATCAAATTCTCGAAATCTAAATATCAAAGGATTTAAAAGACCAATTCAGAAGAATAATGCAAGTGATATTAAAGATTTTCTAATAAAAGCAGAAACATATATCAGATCTTTGAGACTTCAGGATGGTAAGACATCTTAAAATAAGTTCGAAAAACTGGGTTAATTGGCTTTCTCTATTGCATACGAAGTCTTCAGATTCTGTACGAAACCTGTATTGCATCAGATGGTGGGCCTTTACAATTTTTGATGACCTACAAAATCAGTCAGGATCATATTGAACTATTCTTTGGTCAAGTAAGAAGTATGGGAGGCCATAAATGATAATCCAACAGCGAGACAATTCTCTGCTGCTTACAAAAGGCTACTTGTACATAATTGAACTTATGGCCATGCCCATCCAAGTCGGTGCCCATATTAACTGTTTCAAGCAGCATAAAAGAGCAGGTTGCAGTTTCAAGACATCGAGTTTTAGAAGTTCAAGAAGCATATTCAGATGGCAAGGAGATGATTATGATTATATTCCAAACTATTACCACTTAACAAAATGTTCAAATAAAATAGTAGCTTATATTGCAGGCTTTGTTGTTTTAAGTGAAAAAAAAAGTGTCTTTACAGTGTGAGGTCTGCATTGATGCATTAACGTAACAGACGCCAATTTTCGTCACACCTCATCAAATTAAAAACCAAAGGAAAATTGGTGTATTCATCAAATGATTGTTATTGATATATCAATACATGCGGAGACAATATGAGGGAAATGTTGTCCTGCAACAAAAACACGTGGGGAGAGTTAACTTCCATAAATTAGTTAGTTCAGTATTGGCAGCTTACAGAGGCAAAACAATATTTTCAGAGTTCGATTATCACATGTATGATACTTAACCATTGGACAATCATTTGCACTTATTGATTAAAAACAATAGTTGAAAAACAAAAAAAAATTTGCAAGTGAGATATAATTATCTGGTAAGTGGATTACTGCTAAACTTCAATCGCAGGTCGCAGGAGAGAGCCGCCAGATATATATTAGTTAATTCATTTTAGCGGTCAATAATTCCTAATAGTAGGCGATAATAAACAGTAAAGACTAAGGGATTAGCAGGCATAAAGAGAATAGCTTTAATTTTGTGCCAGTAATAGGTTATATGTATATAATTGTGAAAAATTTGTATTGTATTTCTGAGTAATAAAGCAAGGTATTATATGATGAAATAATTTAACTATGTTCTTTAAACGAATGATAAAATATCTAACACTTTTTGCCTCCATTTATGCCATGAAAAGACGCATTATGAAAATCAAAAGATGGGAAAAAAGTAACTGAAGCGTTTTTCTATTGTAATCCTTATGGCTGTGGTCTCTCTTTTGCCAGTCCTAGCGTGGCTGCCACGCGGTAAACTGGCTTCACTTTACTGAACGGTCTTACCCAAGCGGGGCGTCTCCTCCCATATTCCTCCAAGGTTTTTACAGGATAGCAATGTCCGTGAAGGCATTATGATTCATGATGGTTTAATTGTGATTTAGTTACATTAATTGCCAGTAGACACAAGGACACCATCGCGTCATGAACATGGATGCCATCATAATATAAAAAGTATATCAACAATACTGAGATCTTGAATCCAATATATATTTTACTAAAAACAGGAAATGTCTTTTCATCTCCTACCTCA
Organism: Macrobrachium nipponense; assembly: GCF_015104395.2. Classification (NCBI taxonomy): domain Eukaryota; kingdom Metazoa; phylum Arthropoda; class Malacostraca; order Decapoda; family Palaemonidae; genus Macrobrachium; species Macrobrachium nipponense. The sequence continues at coordinate 38,942,668 of NC_061108.1, forward strand.
GAATATTCATATCATGAGTTTTTTCGTATCTTGACCGCATTTTACATGTAAAATGGCTAATCCGTTCCAAGCCCTCCAAAAAACACCCCAGTAAATTTCATAATAAATCTAAATTGACCTATAAACAATGAAATACTACAACAATTTGGACCATTCAATGCCTAACTTAATACGTACTAATATGTATGTACCTGTAGATAAAGTGTATTAGTGTACATGGTATACAAGAAATACTGTATGTACATACGTACGTACATAGTAAAATGTGGAAGCTTACCTTTCGAGTGAGGCTATCTCCGAAAGTGGCGACAGAGGAAGGAGGACAAACGGAAGCAGATACGTACACTTAACTTTACGAAACACATAAAAAAAAACAAAAAATTTCTGGAAAACATAACTAAACTTTACGAAACAAATTAACAAAACTGTAACCACTTACTTTACAAAAAACTTAAAATTAAATTTTTTTTTCTCTTTTTTATTTTAATTTTTTTTTTTCAAAATTTCAACTTCTTCGCCGCTTTCAACTTTCTGCTTTTTCGTAGTATCACTTGGTTCTTCCTTTTTGCTTACTCCTACTAAAGGCCTCTAAAAAATAACTATCCAAGGAAGATTGCTTCTGCTTGATTTTGACAATGTTCCTGAAATGGCTCAGGCAAACGTCATCGAACTGTGCAAGCATACGACCTGTGTAAGCCTTTCCGGGGTGTCTCTTTTCTACGAATGATTGCACCTTATGAAAAGCAGCTAGAGCATCCTTAATTTCAGCCGTTGTCATAGAGTCGTCGTCCTCCTCCTCGCCGCTGCCAGAGAACTCTTCTTGAACGACGTTATGTTGCATGGCCTCCAACTCCTTCAGGTCCATCCATCGTAAGCTCCTCTTGGTGTCCTCGAGAAGGTCATTGATGTCCTCGTTGACGACCAGCCCATGGACTTGCCGGAGTGCAAACGATTCGTCGTCAAGATCTGGTTGGCGAAACAGTTTCAGGATCGTCAACTGTTCCTGAATCTGCAGCACCAGCTTTGCCCACGTTGAATCCCTTGAAGTCTCAGGCAGATACGGCATCAGGCCAGAGTTTCCTCCACGAGGGAATTCAAGGTTCGCCTCGAAACCTCCTGCCAAGCTTTGGTTGATGAGTCGTGTGGTATCGGTGATGTCGAAACATCTCTGAAAGATGTTTCGTTATACAGCTTCTTGAAGTTCGATATCACATGCTGGTCCATTGGCTGGAGGAGAGGGGTGGTGTTAGGCGGAAGATAAGAACCTTGATAAATGAATACTCTGCTAGGACATCTTCCTCAAGGCCAGGAGGGTGAGCAGGGGCATTGTCCAACATCAGCAGACATTATGAGGGAGGCGTTTCTCTTCCAAGAATTTCTTCACTGTCGGGCTGAAACACAAATTTACCCACTCTCGGTGAACAAAGTCTCGTTACCCAGGCTTTCGCATTAGCCCTCCACATCACTAGAAGCTTCTCCTTAAGCACTTTGTGGGCCTTGAAGGCTCAAGGAGTCTCTGAATGATACACAAGTAGGGGCTTCACCTTGCAATCCCCACTGGTGTTCGAACAAAGTGCGAGCGTATGCCTGTCTTTCATAGGCTTATGCCCGGGTAGATTCTTCTCTTCCTGCGTGATGTACGTCGACGAGGCATTTTTTTCCAAAAAAGGCCCCCAGTCTCATCACAGTTGAAACTTGCTGAGAACTGTAGCCTTCGTTGAGAGTCATCTCGTCGAACGTCTTAATGAAGGCTTTGGCCGCTTTTGTGTCCGAGCCAACCTCCTCCCCATGCTGCACCACCGAATGGATACCAGTCCGAATTTTTCGAACCACCCATGAGAAGCCTTGAACTCTGGGGTTGGCATCGATGTCCCTTCTCCTACGTCGTCTTCGGCCTGGGCAATCAAATCGCCGAAAATAGCGCTGGCCTTGTGGCAGATTACCGTCTCCGTTATTGTATCGCCAGCGATTAATTTGTCTTTTATCCAGACAAGAAGCAGCCTTTCCATTTCATCATGCATGTGGGTCCTCTTGCTGGACAAAATTTTCACGCCCTTGGAAGGTGTAGCTGCTTTGATGACATCCTTCTGCTTAAGGATGGTGCCCTGTTGTCGACGGATTTCGGCCGTATTCCTTGGCGATCACACTCAATCGCATACCAGCTTCATACTTTTTAATTATCTCCATCTTCGTCTCCAAAGAAAGCATCCTCTTCTTTCCGTGAACTTCAACTTTCTTGGGACCCATGACTATGTATATACTGTACATAATTATGTTATGTAGTATACATATGTAGTAAAGTTCTCACACAACACAATAAAGTATACTACAATGAAATCACTAACAAATTTACGTTAATAAACAAAATCGTATAGAACGAACAAATTCCGCGTGCTTACGATACCGATGATGCCGCGAAGTGGCCGAAAGAGCACGTCGCTACGTAGATGCATTATGGGATCATGGGAGAGATGCTGACCAATAGGAGAGAAGGATCTTATAGCAGTGACTAGCATCAGGAACCAATGGGAGAGCGGGAGGATGGTAGCGAGTCTACTCAGTTGGCGGTGCACAAGTTTTAAAATTGTTATCGGTGGTCTAGGCGAATCTCGGACTTTACAGCAACAACCTTTCGTATCTTGAACAATTTTTGTATGTATAGCTGCAAAAATCTTCGTATTTTGCTTTCGTATCTCGAGTTTTTCGTATCTCGAGGTACTACTGTATTTCAAAACTATTTAAACCGAAGGGGAATTTGGGGAATTTTTTAGTTGATAGTAATTTCGTCCTCTTGTGGGTTTACATACGTATATGAAAATATATCAATTGTGAGGTAGAGCAAATTAGATATTAAAGGGTATTTGTAGCTTGAATAATTATATATATATATATATATATATATATATATATATATATATATATATATATATATATATATATATATATATATATATATATATAGGTATATATATATATATATATATATATATATATATATATATATAATATATATATATATATATATATATATATATATATATATATATATATATATATATATATATATATATATATATATATATATGTATTTATGTATGTATGTATGTATATTTACTAGGGTCCACTGTTAAAAAAGTTAAAATTAAAGAGATTTAATTTCTAATGGAATTAAAACTGCAATAAATAAAGGGAAAGGACATATCTATATAAAATTATGATTTTTTTTTATATAAAAACCACAAGACAGAGTGGGAAGATTTACGTATAACTACACTTTCTCTTGCCTTCCCCCGTCTATTTTTAGAAGTTTCAACCTCTCTTTTAAGAACTTTATTCTATCTCTTTCTCTTTGTTCTGAAATGCCCTACAGTTCGTAGACAGTACAGCTAAAATGAAATGATTCAAAATTATCTACTGTGCAGGTAAAGGCATACAGAAATAGCAATACGTAGTAGGTTGTAAAATATGTGCGAGCGCTAAATACGAAAGAGAGAGAGAGGAGCTGTCCTACTTGAGCGAGTGAAATTATTTAGGAATTATTACAGAGATAATTGTTATTTTTATTTTATTATATTTATATTTAATGCTACTTCATTTACACATAACTGCACATACATACTACACATATAATGGATCTATCGGTCACTTTCGCCTGACAATTTGGTATTAGGGCCTCTTCTAAATTTTTTTGCAATTAATCTTAAGAATTTTGGTAACTTCAAGTATTGTTATAGAAAATAACATTTAGTGGGGCAGATAACAGAAAAATCGTGCAAATGATGATACAAGCATCAAATTTGGCACAAGTGTCCTCCAAGATAAATTAATCAAATCTGCCCAATTGGCTGATTGAAAATCCAAGACGGTGGCCATTTTCAAGATGGCCACCCAAATAACCACCTGAAGTAGATGTTTTGCTTAGAATTATTTGTAGTTGTCTGAGTGTCATGATCTAATTGTGGATTCCTGTTTTGAAGCCTACTGAACTATATTTTCCTGTTTAAAAAGCACTCTGAGACATTTCTCAAGAAGACCACCAGATGTTTTGTCTTTCTTTACTTAAGTTTTGTCCCGGTTAGTTACATTTTCAAGTTATGCATACTGTGCTGCTGTTTTCTCGATCTGCTACTGTTTCACAATATGCAGCTGCAGAGTGCTGAGCAGGGAAGGTCTGCCTGAGAGCAATGCATCTTCCTTTGCAAACCCTCTTACAGGAGCACTTTGTCAATTCTTGACAGCATGCTGCAATCGGTGGTAGTGTTGTGCAATGTATCTGCCATGCTTCTCCTTTCTGTGCCCAACCACCCCCATTCAGCTGGACTGCTCATGTGTGATTACAGTGGTTTTTGCCTGGCCCAGATGATCCCAGCCTGGTAGGCTGCACTCTTTGCATGTTCTCTGAGGCTGCCTGTTGGTGGAATTGAGTTGTATGGCCTCTGCTTGCGGGTAAACAGATCTAGTCTTGCGTTCATCCACACCAGTGGCTGCGCTTGATCTGTCGTACATGAGGACAACGAATCTTTCCAGCCTCTGCATGTCAAGATCACGAATCAATGTTGGATGCTGGTGAGACTGGTGAATGTTTCAAGTAATATCATCAAATAATTCCAAGTCTGCCATGAGATTCTTCACTTTCCCACGGAAGGAAGACACAATTGACACATCCAGTGAATCCGTGAAAGTAGGGGATCCCTCTAGCTTTCTCAAGCCAATTGCAGAAACTACCTCATGGACTGGAATCCATCGCATATGGGCTCCTTGGCAAAGGCAATACACATTTCCTGAAGACCTAGTTTCTGGAAGGATGCAGTACAGATATTGCTATGACTAGCACATCTGTGTCATTAGCCTTGATTGATTATAGACCTTGCTCCCATCAGTCGTTGCATCCTTAGCATGAACAAATATTTGACTGTCAGCTTCTTCATGACAACATGGGGACACAGCATCCACAGACTTCACTGTGTTGCTAATGGCATCCTCTCCTTTTGTGACGATGACTGTGCTTGTGATTTCTGCTTCACACATCTTTTTGGCCAGGAAGTGAAACAGTTCAGTCTTTGTTGCTGGGGTCACGAAGGAAGCTTTGCCAGTTTCCTGGTGTCTTGCTTGTTTCTGTCACTCTTCTTCTGATTCCTTTCCCCATTTTTTACCTCGTCTCTGATTTCAAGACTTGATTTCTTGTATACATCAAAGACTATGTCCACCCACTTTACCGAGCACCATAGGATTCCCACCTTTAGGATGATGTCTTCTCTCATAGTCATTAAATGTCTTTGAAGTACGTGGAGGTGAGGCATTGATAATTGCTGGCCGTCATGATGATTTGTATCACCCTTTGGTTCTCCCACTGGGACATTCACTTGCGCTTCAAGAATTTCAACCAGCTGTGACTTCTGACACGTATGAAGCTTGCCGCAGGGTATGACTGATTCTCGTGCTTGAAGAATTCTTGCAAGTCACACTGTCTGTTCTGGCTTGAGATAAACAGTTGCGAGATTAACTGACAGTCATCTTTTAGGACTTTCTCCTTAGAAATTCCCTCAGCCTGTTCTTGTTTGAAGAATGAAACAGGGTTCTTCTTGATTGGATGGTAGAAAAGACTTTTAGCTTTATCCTCTAGCCCTTTCATAAATGATAGAACTGCTCTTTGCCTCGCCGGTGATGTGTAGCTACCATTTCAGCTAGAGTTGGGTCTGCAATGTTCTTTATATCCAACACCATCAAGTCACCTCCTGCATCACTGCAGAGAGTGATTTCACCTTTTCAAAGAAAGATTTCTGGTAACTCGGTGTCCTGCTGCAGTATGTGGCATCCTTTATACCAGACATGGCCTCGTATCCAGCTAGTAGACAACTAACTTCAGGTCCAGCGACCATCCACCTACAAAGCGCTGACAGGTCTTCTGTCAACCCAATTGCTCCCCCATCACCTTTGATCACTGCATTATTGTGCTCATGCGCTTGATCAATCGCCATGCCAGAGAATTCTCTTCTCAACTTGTGGATGATGAAGTTACCATTGTGAAACTCCGTGGCCACGTGAATAGTGATCCACCAGGCTTAGTTAATATTGTTATTTGCAAAGAAGCAAGGCACCAGTTCTGAAAGTGCTTCACAGTACAAGTTGAAGTCTCCTTCTCTGAATGAGCGGATGAGGGTGAATATCGTGAGTTCCATGTCCAGCACAAGACTCCAGAATTGTAACTGTGGACTCTCTTTCTTCCGTTTTTCACACCAATCCTCAAAGGTTATTTCTGATGTGCTAGACTCTTCAGAGCAGAAATCATGATATGCCTTCTTCATCAGTTTGTACAAGCTGCCTGCGTAATCTGGCGTGCTTGTCTTGACTTTGCGACACTGGATGCAGACAGGTAAGACTCTGATGTACCAGTTGAGGCCACCCCTGCTTCTGTAAGTGTTTACATAATAAAAATATGGAATGTTAGTCCATATATATAAAAAGATTGCTTGCAGGAATGTGATCAGACTAGAGACGCTAAAGATGACGTATACAATAAGTATGTAGGCTAAGATAACATGCCTGTCATCTGTGGTCATTCATTTGTTTTGAAACAGTCCAAGCTCCCTGCTTGAGACAACTACCCCCGACCTATTATTCAACGGCCTACGTGATCTGTAGCGTGTCTCATTCGATTGTGTGTTCGTATGAAACTATGTCATCTGATAGTATGTTCATATGTTCGAACTACTGTCTGTTTCCTTCATACTTGTAACAGAGATGGTAGAAGGCAGAACAGAGTTAGCTTATCGTCATTAGAAGACCTGTACCTCTTTACCTAAGCTTTATCATGTAGAGGAATAGGATTAGCCATCATCATTGGCAGAAGCGATCAAGCTATCGTCATAGAAGACTTGTAACGATCATACCTGATCTTCATCATGTAAAACTTCAGAAGAATATACTATTTTTATACCTTGTGTTTTCTACAAGAACCTCACTGAACCATGAGTTCAACACATCGTCGTAAAGATAATACCGACTTCGTAAGTGATCTACAAAACCCAGACACTCCATTGAAGATGGAAGTGCAATACCAACCGACTTAGCGTATAGATTATCGCTAGTCTAACATTACCTCATAGGGCGCCTTATCATACAAGGCACAAGCCCTAATATTGGTGGCCAGCGGACCAGAAGAACTCTACAACGTCCTACGAAGATAAACCAGAATAATAAATCATGTATCATAAAAGAAATCACGACGACGGAAGCAGCAGATTCTTCAAGCAACATAGTATCCATCGTTAGTGAGCGACTTCAGAAAACAATAAGAACTCTTCAACGACGACGAAAGCAACAGATTCTTCAAGCAACTTAGTATCATTGTTTAGTGAATAACTTCAAGAAACAAAACCGACGTGTCTTTTTCCTACGACAACGCAAGCTTCGTCTCTCATTAGAATCATTCAAGAAAACATTCGTTAGTGAGCGTTTTCCGGCACTGCAAGAAACAAACCGAACGCGTCTGCAGCATCGGATTTTCAAGGGCTCGAATCATCGAAACAAACGCGCACGGGGGAAAGGGAAACTGAAGCCAAACCAGGTCGTCCGCTAAATAGAGGAGGACGACCAAGGCCGTGTGTCGTTATCGGAACACCGTGACTTCCCACAAAAGCAAGCTAAGTACAATTTTTTATTCATTTGGAGTAACTTTGAGTGTTTCCTTTGCAGGTCGAATTTCGTTATTCCTGTGGCTGAAGTTACGAGACATTCTTATCTTACTTTTTTACAGAAATTATCTATATCATTGAGATTTCGCTACTGCGAGTTTTTTTATCTTTGAGTGTCTGTTTCCAGAAGTTCTACTGAATATCATAATCATATACTATGTTAATTTTATCATTTTGGGTGATTATTAATCCCTTACGTAACAAATCATATTAAACAGTGAATATGCGTTTACGCAGTGGACGTCTGTATTTGTACAGATGCATGGATAGGGTCCGTTAAGCACCGTAGTGATTAGAAAACACACAAAACAAGTGGAACACCCGTACAAATCTAGATAAATTAGAGGTATGACTATTTCGGGTCATGACAATAAATGCTCCTTTGCAAGTCCCGATCGCAGTTTTAGCCTTGAGTTTTTGAGTTATATAAAATATCGAACCTCAATGACTCACTCAACTTTAAAAATATGGCTGGATTGCAAGGAATAACATGTCTGTAAAAAACTTTCAAAATCAGGCTAAATGCGCTGACCAGGATCCCTCACTATTTCAAATTTTAGCAAAGAATGAAGTACAAACAGTTAATATTGAATACAGTAGAGATAACTTGTCTTATTAGTAATCGCTCAGTTCCTAATAGTTCGTCATTCATTGCTTTATACGTAACCAGCAACATAATGCTAAAAACACACAATACGTTGCCGATGGTAATAAAGAGAAGGATCCTAATTATTACAAAAAGAAATAGAAACAGTAGCCTTTCAGAATCAAACAAGCAAACTCGGTTACTGTGTCACCTAGTCAAGCGGTCAAGGTTAGTCAAAAAACTGCCGAAGTATTCAAAGCATAGCAAATTCCACACAATAAGCGACTCTAGCAGAGTGGGGAAAAGCGATGTTGGTTCATACCAATATCTTTTTGAATTAAAAAGGATTTTTCCTATGAAACACACGACCGTATAAGTAATCAGAGCAGGTTTTCGTTTTAATTTTAATACATTAAGTTATAATAAATACTGGTGGATTAAGCCCAACTGTACGCGCCGTAAAAATTAGAATATCTTGTTTTATTTCTTTAGTACACGCAATATCTTGTATTTACGGACTCACCGTCTGTTGTTCGAACTTCCCTAATGAGAAGTCCGGATAAGCGAGCGCTTACAGATACCTCTATAGTTATAAAAAACATTGATCTGTATCTAGTGTAATTGTAAGATTCATCTAGGGGTATACAAAATATTATCTTACATCCTGCAATAAAGGCGTGTTTATCAAAGGGAAATCCTATAAACCTTCAAACATATTAAAATCCGTTTGAACAAAAATGAGACAGTTAATCAAATAATAACTTATATAAAAGAACAAATCATTTGTCTCATAAATCGTAACATTGTTCAAATGACCCAACAGAATTCTCCCACAACCGCAGTCGCAATTTGCACGCAAAATCTCGAGAAGCATGCACCTCGAATGTCTTAGTGCGTGTAAAAAGACTTTGCTGGGAAATGAAATTTTAATCCTTCCCGACACTCTGAATTATAACGATTTCCGCGAACAAAGCCCTAAAAGTATACATATCGTGGATACGGAAGTTATAAATATCGCATTTTTTATTGTTGCTAATTTTTAATCACGCCCAACCAGTCGTGGATGAATCTCTCTGATAATCTATCTGAAGTAATATCCGTAAAGTCATTCAAGCAGAGTGATTCAGCAGAAAGTTTTTTTTTATCTTTTATCTGTAATACCAGGAAGTTTCTCCACTAGCGAGTGATCTCTGGGAAAAAACGGATGTAATTTAACACAAAATACGGTCTAAGGACAAACATAAAAGCTATTTACGTACCTTCGTATAGATTCTCAATGAAATTTCAAAATAGAGATAAATGACGAAGTTTGAAAAATGTTAGTAATAGGAGTCATTAGGAAAATCAAATAGCCCCATATACTTTTTCCCTCAAACGTCATGCCATAAAAGATCAGAATTGGCGTATCTGCAGATTACGGTCGCTTTAAACAAGGAAAAACGACTTTCCGATAGTTTTCCAGTGCGATATACGACGACATCTTATCTCTGTTAGGTTAGAATAAATTTTTTCACCATCTTGGACTTACTTAAAAGCTTTTACCAGATACCATTACCTAAGTGATTGTACCTCATACTCCGTTTTCAGCACACTCAGGGGACATTATCAATTTTTTACGTATGCCTCCGGCTTACGTTGCGCCCCAATTACAATATAGTGTTTGGAGACTTTTAGGGGATAACCTACATGCCTATATGGATGATCTTGTAATCTTTTCTAATACCTTAGAAGTACATTCACATAAAGTAGAGCTAGTGCTACAGAGACAAAGACAAATAATCTCAGAGTAAAATATCTAAATGTGAGTTTTTTAAAAAACCGAACATGTTTATCTAGGTTTATGTGTCTGGTCAAGGTCTTAAAAGTAGTCCATGGTAAGGTGTCGGCTATTCATAACTTTCCGGTACTTATTAACGTAAAAGGGGGATACAGCACTTTTGCGCTGTAGTGGGTATTACAATCGTATGTAATATGTAACTCTTCAATGATGACAGCTCCTTTAACAGATCTTACGAAGAAGAGCGTAGATTGATTATGGTCTAAAAAGCATCAACAGGCGTTCGATATCTTAAAAGCGGAATAATGCAGCTTACTAACTTAAAAATCCCCTGATTTAAATAAGGAATTTTTTTTTTATTGCAACAGACGCCTCAGACCAAGGGGTAAGAGGGTACTACTTCAGTAAATGATAAACAGTCATTCCCTATAGTTTTTATTCACGTAAACTAAAGCCCTCTGAAAGTAAATATGCAGTAATAGGCAAGGAAGGGCTAGGTATCTTAACACTCGTACATTTTAAGTTCATAATCTATGGCTATCCTGATAAAGTCTTTACTGAACATGAGTCCTTTACCGAGTTTTTCAAAGGCTTTAATCACAGTCCAAAAGGAACTCGGTGACAAATGATCATTCAGTTTATTGGAGCCAAGATAAGATATCTACCTGGGCCAAAGCAAAATATCATAGCTGACGCATTATCCCGCAATCCCGCACATACTGCAAAGAACCATTAATTAGACTAAAAGATATAGAAACATCCGTACCTATTGTTAAAACCGTATCTAAACAAGAAAATTCCTTACCCAAGAGATCGCGAGCATTGAATATCTGGGTCGGAGCGCAGAACTGTTACAAAACTGAACAAAGCAAGCAAGTCAAACAGACATAACCCAAACAATAAACACTTTCGAAACGGAAAAACAGGGTCAGCGGCTAAGCAAAAACAATACACACTTCGAGCAGAAACCCTAAAGCAAAAGTATACTTAAGGTATGTGTATCAGAATAATGTAATCAAATGTAGTATTATATGTAGGTCCGTGACGAGGAAAACCCGAAGAACACAGCAGATGACTAACGACCAGGTAGTAATAATAATCTCTTTCATACCAATCGTCATAAACTGGTTGCATTCCGTCATCCAGGGTTCCCTCCTATGTCACAGAAAGCCAAATCACTATTTTACTGGCCTACAATGCTTACAGATATAAAAAGCACATAACTAATTGTAACACGTGTCATGAAAACAAGGGATACACTAAGACACCTGTCAGTTTAGGAGCCTATCCTGTGCCAAATCAATCCTTGAAAGAATATACGTAGAATTATTAACAGAATTACGAGTCTGACAGAGGGAATAAACACTTCTTAGTGTTAATAGTTCCTTGACACGTTATATAGAATTAATAGCACTAAAAACAAACACCGCAATTGAGTGCGTTAGGAATATTTATGAGTGCTAAATCAGTTAAATATGGAATTCAACACATAATAATCTGTGACTCGGGTGGTGTAAATCAATAATAATCTAACAACGTTGTGTGAATTCCTTTCCATTAAGAAAACCAATAATATATTTGATCACCCAGAGTCAATCGGTTTGGTAGAATAAGAGATAAATAAAAAAGTGTCAATGTCTTACAAGTACAACTCGTGATATTGGATCCGAACCGGATTATAGCGGTTCTTGCGGTTTTAAATACCTTTATCAGTTATATCTTGTATCTATAGAATTAATGCCGCAAGTAGCCTTATACGGTACGCCGCCTAGAACACTTTTCCACATATTCAAGCCAACCATTAATTTATCAATTAATATATAAAAAAAAATATATATAAATAAAAAATAAATATTAAAAAAATTAAACTAAATATGGATACAAGTGGAGTCAATATAATCACTCCGTAAGAAGTCGGAAGGGTTACAATATAATAAAAAAGGAATCACGATAATATCAATAAGCAAAACGTAACCATTAAATATCCAAATATATATGCGTAAAGATTTGACTCTAACTTAACGCTTTAGTAATGACAATAAGCTAAAAGTTCAAACACATATCCAAAAACCTACTGACATATTGTCTGTCCCGGTGATTTATATTCGTAGTCAATGAAAAAAAAAAAAAAAATAAATAAATAAATAAATAAACTAATAATAAATTAAAATAAATAAAATAAAATAAAAGAGATTTTAAACGTCAGGAAGTCTAGAAGTGAAAATGTTATCTATGGAATAATCCTATATGGAATCTTATACAGGGCTAATAATATATATAGAATTTGTATGGAAACCTTTTCATATAGTTTGAATAAGGAATATTTATTTAAGCATAATGCCAACATGAAACTAATATATTGTTCAATTTTGGTACTGCTTTTTTTTTTTTTTTTCAGACATTCTTCTCATGCGGGTGGAGAATTAAAACACTACAAATATCATTTGAAAATACTAAAGTCGTATCTTTTACAGCAAGTAAACGTAACTCTTAGCTGGCTGAGAGCAATCTCCTGCCAAGTGACGACGTCATCATTGCGTATCAGCATTTGTTCCTTTAACCTCAAATATCTGCTTACACAGGCTTCATCTGTGTGTCGTCTCTGCTTGCAAAAGCAGATTGACTGGAGAAAGGAATGCTTAGTTCATGAACTTCACATGTGGTTCATAGGTCACATGACAGGCCACATAACATATTCTTATCCGTGTGTGTAATGCAATTAGTTAAGGACTTGTAATCATTTTAAAATTAATGAACAATATAAGCAAATAGAATTTCTATAACAAAATGAATTAATTTTTTTTTTCTGAACCTCATCGACAATTAGAGTCAATAATCAGCTTATGACATGGGTAAACGGACATTTAGAATTATCAAGTTGTGGATAAGAAATATTTACTTGCAACATTAGCCTATTACAATTCAAGTAAATCACATTCATGGGAAAATGTCACATTTTCTTGAAAAAACCCAAAGTTTATATAGTAATTAGTTACATAGTGGGTTTTTCGTTGCATCTCCTACCTATTAATAATGTTTTAAAAGTTAACCTCAGAGGATGCGCACGAGAAAATTGAATATGAAACTTTTGTTAGGGCACATAGAATCATGATTAATCTTCTCTTTGACTCTTATGTTGCCTGGCAATCTTACAATTAGCTCCGTTTTCCACTTCTTTGTCTAGTAAATTACTACTGATATCGAATTTTCTTTGAGATTCGTAATGATATCTATTTATTTTTTATAATTATGGATATTTTTACAAGTCATCATAGACCTGGATAGGTTCACTCATTGTTAATGCCATGGATAAAAATGTTTGTACAGCGGACTCTTTTGAATTCCAAAATATCAGCGAATTCATGTGGGTTAAGTCTGGTCTAAATGGCTCTCTCCCCTCCCCTGTATTTGGATAGTCGTCCTGAATTTACTTGCCCTTGTGACAAGTTCAATTTCACTTGCAGGCTGATTAATGGAACCTGGTTACAGTATCCTGCAGTACGAGAGTTTCACATCGCAACTTCAAAAAATCGTTCGTCGCAGCGGACGACTACAGTCAAGTAACAACCGCCTACAATGTGAAAGGAATTTCATGGACTTCTTCGACCGACACCGTATCTCGTCGTTAATCTCGTTTTAATGCGGAATGCTCCGGCTACTGTCGGAATCGACTACGAATGGGACATACTTCCGACAATTACGACCCGAAGGATATTCAACTCTACTTTGCTGGCGAAGGACTCGTGCTGGGATGATCTATTCATCGCGAACGGAATCGTGTAGCTTAGGATGCAGAGAATAAGTATGAGCGCAAAATAGAACGTTGGACCCGCCCAGGCAAATTTTCCCCTTGTTTTAACCATTGAAAAGGCCGTTTCAATTGGCTAAAGGTGGTTGTCTGGACTGTGTAATGGACGAAAAGTTGTTCGAAAGCTAGTTAAAAGTGAGTAGTATAACCTCGGTCCATGTATCCTATATATAAGTATCAGTATCCTATATGATCATCAAATACAGAGTCGAAATATATCTTTTGCGTGTACGCAATAGGAATCTCTTATACATGATCATAAATAACAGAATCTAAATATATCTTTGCGTGTACGCAATAGGAATCTATTTAAAGTAAAGACATATATTAATCATAATTATATGAATCCATATACATATGTATAAACAAATCAGGTAGCCCTATAATCAATCCGTTACCTTTTATCTTACCAATATCTGTTCAGGTATTTATGAGTTAGTATATTGATTAATGAATCAGATACATAACAGTTAGCATAAAAATCAACGAATCAATCAGCATAATCATTAATAATTTTATCAATTCATATATGAAATTTTTTATCAGTTAAAATATGATTTTTATCATGTTAATCTTCATTCTATGCAATTATCAGAGTACATTAGTATTTTCTGTAGTCAATAAGTATTTTCTTAAAGAGATGAAGTGAAAAACTGTATCATTAATATCTCCCTGTGATCACTATTATTTACCAATATCATTGCTTTTATATTTTATTACTTGAATCAATTCATGTACACAATGAATTTTTTATTTACTTATATCTATATATTCACATAGTGTCTGTATCACACTCTATAAGTTCAAATGCAAGTCAAGTTTGAGTAATATTCAGTGGTTGTTTTGGTAGCTGACCGAGCTAATGTAAGTGTTTACATAATAAAAATATGGAATGTTAGTCCATATATATAAAAGATTGCTTGCAGGAATGTGATCAGACTAGAGACGCTAAAGATGACGTATACAATAAGTATGTAGGCTAAGATAACACGCCGTCATCTGTGGTCATTCATTTGTTTTGAAAACAGTCAAGCTCCCTGCTTGAGACAACTACCCCGACCTATTATTCAAACGGCCTACGTGATCTGTAGCGTGTCTCATTCGATTGTGTGTTCGTATGAAACTATGTCATCTGATAGTATGTTCATATGTTCGAACTACTGTCTGTTCCTTCATAACTTGTAACAGAGATGGTAGACAGGCAGAACAGAGTTAGCTATCGTCATTTAGAATACTGTACCTCTTTATCTAAGCTTTATCATGTAGAGGAATAGGATTAGCCATCATCATTGGCAGAAGCGATCAAGCTATCGTCATAGAAGACTTGTACGATCATATCTGATCTTCATCATGTAAAACTTCAGAAGAATATACTATTTTTATACCTTGTGTTTTCTACAAGAACCTCACCGAAACCATGAGTTCAACACATCGTCGTAAAGATAATACCGACTTCGTAAGTGATCTACAAAACCCCAGACACTCCATTGAAGATGGAAGTGCAATACCAACCGACTTAGCGTATAGATTATCGCTAGTCTAACATTACCTCATAGGGCGCCTTATCATACAAGGCACAAGCCCATAATACTTCCACAATGGCACTGGTCCACCCACTGTCTCGTAGTATGCTCCTATCGATCTCAGTGAAGCCATTTCTATATGAAGGCC